>NW_024423897.1:27114728-27254269 GCF_017311325.1 Ursus maritimus
AAAAAAAAAAAAAAGGAGAAGAAGCAAGAGGGAAAAAAGGAGTCAAAGATAACTCCAAGTCCCCCAGCTTTGATGACTAGGAAGTATGGTGATAACATTAAACCTTACAGGAAACTACAGTTAGGGAAAGATGGCTTCGGGGTAAAGAATAGAAATTTGAGTTGCTTCGTGATAAACTGTTTACTAGAAAAAAAAGGACTCGGGATCATTAGGCAAGGTTGTCAGGGCTGGAATGTAGCTCTTAGAATCATTTACACAGAGCTGGTGGTCCACATGTTTCACGTTGAATCCCTTTGTCACAAACTGCTTACCCTTCACTCTAGCGTGCTTCTAATGTTCTCTGTAAGCAGCATGTGGGCTCACAGACTGTGCAAATGACAAAACAAAGTAATTTCTTCTACAGATCTACCTGCCTGTTCTGTAACGTGCAGGTGGATCCTTAAATGGCTTCTCCTGTAGCCCCCTCACACACATATATCTTATTATTTTAATAAACATATCCCTGGGTAAGCTTTTCAGATGAAGTGCTTCCACTATTAAGAATGTCTGCTTCTGGTTTTTGTCATCTTCATTTATTAAGTTTAGACTTCACAGTTTCGGCCAGTCTCCTTTCCCAGTTTGGTAGTTGGTGTTTTCGATATTTTCTAGTTTAATTAAGAACAGAGAAAGTTTTCTCCCCATTTATCACTTGTTTCTTTTACTATTATTTGTGTGTTTCAAGAAAGGGAAGTGAACAAGAATGTTTGTTGAACTGTTTGAACAGAAGTTTTGCTTCATTTTAAGTTACGTAGAGGATATCAAATGTTGACATAAAACTGAGATGTGAGAGAAAATTTTAGACCCTATTTCATCAGTTTGGATTTTGTTTTTTTTTTTAAAGATTTTATTTATTTATTTGACACAGAGAGAGGGAGAGAGAGGGAGAGCACACCCAAGTAGGCAGAATGGCTGGCAAAGGGAGAGGGAGAGCAGACTCGCTGGTGAGCAGAGAGCCCAACGCAGGGCTCTATCATAGAACCCTGGGATCATGACCTGAGTGGGGGGCTCAACCAGGTGCCCCCATTGGTTTTGGTATTAAGAAATTGTTCTGTCTGGAGAATTGAAAAAGAGGATCCAAAGTCTTTTTATATATGAAGCAGTCTGAGTCAATATCTAAATGAGCAGATGCGGAATAGTGTTTAATTTCACTGGGACTTCTGCCATCTAGAAAACATTGGAAAACTATCACAGCTATTTGCACGGTAGAAGAATTTCTCTTCTGTATTCTATAGCTATTCATGTGTGATTATTGTGAGAGACAGAACATATCTATTGTTACATTCTAGAAAAACTCCTTCTCTGTTTCGGTATGCAAATGTTCATAGTACTACACCTGGGTTATTAAAGGCGCTTACCTCAGTATCTATTATTGAAAGGCTAAAGGGGTTAAAATATATTTGCAGTGAATTATAAACCCTCTCATGCATTTATTTTTTTGAGAGATTGAGTAAAATTTGTAATGATGACAATGTTCTTTGAAAACCTGAAACTATTATCCTCTACTTGGATCAAGTTGAAACTTAAGAATCCAAAAGAAGCAGAAAGTTTTATAGTAAAATCTTGATAAACAAGAGAATGAGAGAATGAGCTATTAGGATAAAAAAATAAGCAGGACCGTAATTAAATCTTTTTTCATAGAGTGAGGTTATTTTCCCTGAGCGCTTGCCTTTTCCACGCTTTCATTTTACCTGCACGGTTTCCTATTCATGTTAAATGGAGGAACACTATAGCTCATATTTTTCTTTTGCAAAGACTACTTATTCTTTAATAAGGACAGGTAGTAGTTTCTTTGTGGTGCTAATTGACTTTCTTGCTGTGCACATAGAACCTTAAAGCTAAACTAGTGAATTTTAGATAAATAATGGAAGTTTCTTAACTTTATGAAAGTTTCATCAAAAGAGACTATATTTAATCTGATATAGATCCAAGAGAGAAATTATTTTACTTATTAAAATATTGCAAAAGAGACATGTATTTGTAGGTCTGTTGTTTAAAACTGCAGTGTGTTTTCTGCAAAAAACCTGAGCAGTTCCTAGGCTCAGGCGAGCATGTGGATGCACTGTGTAATGAAACTGAAAAATATATTAATACTATATTCATCTTAGTTTTGAATCCTGGAAGAAAGACCCATGGTCCAGAAAACAAAAAACATATATGGTGGGTACAATCAGGAAAATGAAGCTTAGCAATGTTAATTTGTCCAAAATTACAGAGCTAGTAAGTTCTGGAGTATGTAGGGACAGAAGGCGAAGTAGTGGTTAGGTTAGTCAGGGAGCATGAGTTACAAAGAAATGTGGATTTCATACAAAGCCAAAAGATAAATAATCTGGAAGTTGCTGCTTTGGACAAGAAGGAGATGTCAAGACAATATACTGAAACCAAGAACATCTTTTTCATCTACTTTAGAAATCATGCTTAATAGCAAGTTAAATTAAAAATGTGTAATAAATAAAATAAATTCTCAAAAGGAAAAATATTGCTGCCAGTGAGAATGCTTAACACAAATGCCTTTTGGGCATTGAGGACAACATCTACCACCTCTACAGTAAAAAACAAACAAACAAACAATAAAAATAAAAATAAAATAAAATGCATTATATAATTAAGACTAAACAAGTATTCATTGAATAAATTTGCTACAAAAATATTTTGCTTAATTGCAACTTTATAAAAATATAATATTTAATTGCAACATCAGTAAAGATAACTATATAGATAGATATCACAGATAATTATTTGAAGAAGATTAAATGCCTAAATCCTACATAATTAGCAAAAATTTACTACTTTATGCATGTAAACCTTATACTTTTTAGTAGTATTGTATAATTTCAATACAAATTATTTTTTTTATATTGCTCCTAAAATAATTTTGTATTTCTGGTTCACACTACAACTAAATGTGAGAAGGGAAGAGCTTCAGAAACTTCAAGATCTCATAGACCCTGCACAAAGTGGGTGATATATATGTAGAGAAATCATGGTGGATAGTATTTAACATTTATATATAAATAATATAAAGCTAATTTTTTTGTTTTCTATGGTGTGACACCCATAAATTCAAGGTATGACAAGTAACATAATTTTATATGTTAAAATAAGAAAAGATATATTTATATTTGTTGACATTTTTGTTGGCTTTACAAGTTGTTCTGCTGAAATTAGACCATTCTACTTTAGCTTACAAAAAATACTTGGATACCACCATTACAGGTATTTTCTCATCTATAAACCCCAATTCTGTGCCTGGGAGTGACATTTCAGTCCACACATTTCTTGATCATCATAGCCCCATGTTCAAAGCTTTAAAGGGAAAAACTAGTATACTAGTATACAACCAGGGTGTCAAAAATCACGTATGGTGGTCCTACATGTTCAGAGACTCTTGCCTATACTGTGGTTCTAGAATATAAAAGACAAGGGGCACCTGGGTGGCTAAGTCAGTTGAGCATTCAACTCTTGATTTCAGCTTAGGTCATGATCTCAGGGTCCTAGGATCAAGCACTACATCGGCCTCCTCGCTCAGGGGGGTATCTGGGGGAGATTCTCTGTCTCCCTCTCCCTCTGCCCCTCCCCCCATGCTCTTTCTCTCTTCTTTGTCTCTCAAATAAATAAATAAATCTTTAAAACACAATAGAAAGCTTTTGTAGCTTTATAGTTGCCAGTAAGTCTCTTTACCTCTTATCCCAAGCCCTGACTGCACAGGAGGAAACATCCAAGTATCCTCAAGTGTTACACTTATCTCCTACTGAGAAAATACTATATTCCACTACTTGTGATGAGAGTAGTTAATCATGAAATAAAGTGAAGTTTCTATATAAATAAAATGACAGTTCGGTACAGAGAATAGAAGCAAATCAAGACACTGATTCTTGGTGTTTTTCTGGAAAAGAACTACATCCAGATTCACCTCAAAATAATACTTCAATATAATTATTTTGAGTCAAAAAACATTCTTATTCTTCGTGGATTTTTAAATCCCTTTTCTTAACTATATTTGTGGTAAACAAAATTTTGAAACTCTCCTTCCCTCTTCCCCCCAACTAGGTGTACCACCTAATCCCTGAAACTTAATACAATAAGATATCACTTCTGTGATTATATGTTATGTTACTTAGCCCAGTTGACCTTATGAAAGGGAAATTCTCTGTATGGCCCCGACCTAATCATATGAACCCTTAAAAGCAGCAGAAGAAGGAAAAAAATAAAAGCAGATAGATTTGAAACATAAAAATTACTCAACATGCTAATGCTGGCTTTAAAGATAAAGAAAGCCACATAAAAAGAACTATGAGAAGCTTCAAAGAGAAGGGAATGGCCTCCCCCTGGCAGTCAGAAAGGAATCAGAGATGTGAGACCAAAAACTACAAAGAACTGGGTTTTTCCAACAAATTTAATGAGACTGGAGGTAAATCCTTTCCTAAAACCTCTACTTACGAACCCAGCCAACACCGTGAATTCTGCTTTATGATACCTTGAGCACAGACCCAGCCAAATGTGCCCAGACTTCCTATGTACAGGATTGTGATCTAATAAATGGGTATTGTTTCAAGCCACTAAGTTTGTGGTAATTCATTATGCAACAATAGAAAACTAATATAATATTCTTGTATGTTTTGTGTTTTGGAGGGTAGAGTTACTTGACCATTTAAACCCTCAAGTCATTAAACACAATAGATAGTCATAGAAATAAAATTATAACTTAGAAATAAAATTATAACTTTTTAAATAGAAATTCAGGGTTGGACATCATTAGAAAAATATATCTTAGCTATCCTCTGAAACTTCATGCCAGTGAAGGACATAAAAAAATGTATTTAGATGAAGTTAATAAGAATGACAAACTGAATTCTTTGAATCATAAAAATAGACTTATTTATATTTCTACCTTCACAAATCTCATTTTCCCCTTTACTAGTATTTGTTATTCCAGGATTGTCTACAGAAAAGAAAACTGGAGGCTCACAAGTATAATTTCTGGAAATAGTGGAAAGCTACATTTTTCTGCTTCTCTTGCAGCTAGGTTGAGGAAATACGGTTGAGTCCTGGCAATGGAATATATACAAAAATAATACATGCCATTCCTATATGCGGCCCTTAAAAGAGATCTAGTTAAACCTCTGGTTTTTTTCTTCCTCTTCCATGATGACATCAGTGGTCATTTTTTTAAGATGGTAGCATCACAAAATTAAAAAAAAAAAAAAAAAAGCTTGGATTCCTGAGTTATTGCATATAGGAAAGCCCCCAGGAGACCTTACAGACCCACACCAAAAATAAATATTTATAATGTCAATTTACTGAATTGGAAGGTTCAGTTGATTTGTTGTAGGAACTAAAATTAATCTATTTCCTCTTATATTTCCTCCTAAAACTATGATGTAGCTACCAGTAGTCTCACAAATTATCAGTAAATCAGTGTTATAAGTACCTTGAAGTATAAGATCTCATTTTACCACACTACTAACTCTAGCACTATCTCAGAGGCCAACACAAAGCATATGATAAATAAATAATTTTGAAAGAATGAATGAAAGCCTTGCTTTTCTGGATATAATCTGCTCTTACACTAAAGAATATCATGTAGTATACCTGACATTTCACTAAGATGGCCCATGGGCAGCAAGGCCTTGGCAGGAACTTCTCTGAAGGCCTAGACTTATGGGGGAAAAATACAAATAATCCCCTGAAATTTACTACCTACATTCTCCAAGCTCTTTGTTCTAGAAGATGATTATAATCATACTTACTAAAAATTTTCATATCCTTCAGATTATGATAAAGCCAACAGCCATACCCTCCAAATAAAGGTAAAATACTTTTTTTTTTTTTTTAAGTACAAGTAGGGGGATTGAAAATGATAGGGAGTTTTCTAACAATATTAGCTGTCTGCTAATTTTTGCCTGTCTACTCAAATATATACCAATATTAGATAAAATAGAAAATCTAAAAATCAAAAGCACAGGGCACCTGGGTGCTCAGTTGGTTAAGCATTGGACACTTGGTCATGATCTCCCAGTTGTGGAATAAAGCCCCACATCAGGCTTTGTGCTCAGTGCAGAGTCTGCTTTGGATTCTCTCTTCCTCTCACTAATTCTCTCTCTCTCTCAAATAAAATATTTAAAATCTTTTTAAAAAATCAAAAGCACACATTTATTCTAAAAACACAGTAAATGTCACCATGTACTAAAAACTGAAGTCACATGCATGGAATAAGCAGCAGCCAAATTGAAGTGATGGGAAGTTCAACTCCCAAGAGAAATCAAAAATACTTTTATGTTTGCAAGAACAAGCCAGGCTCAACACAGCAAACCAAGGACTCAGAAGAAGAGCCTTGAATTGTAATAAAAAGGAAAAACAGACTATGACCAGTATCTGGGGCTCTGGTCAGCTTCAAATTGGGACAAACAACCTGATGAATCAGCACCAGGACTTGCAATATCCACAAAAGAGTGGAACCCTCCATTACCAATTTACAACCGTGTCTCAAACAGACACCTGAAGAGAACAGATAGAGACAATCACAAATTGCTATATCTAGAAAAACAAAAGTCGCCAACAAACAAAAACAAAACACTTTAGTCAATTCAATCTTGAAAACTGCAAGAAAAATGTATTATGTAAGCAACAATCCAAATAAAATACAAACTAAACAATTAAATTAAATAATTTACTCTCAGGAAAAGGAAATAGAGCAATTTTTAAAAAATGACATTTTTGATCTTCAAAAACACATAAGAAGCAATGAAAGTGCACAGGAAATGAAATGTATCAGAATTTTAATCAAGAAAGGTTGATATGAAAAAAAAATTGGAAATCTAGAGTAGAAAATTATGACAGCTATGACAATATAATCAGTTGAACTTATACATATAGTTATTTGATAAAATTGTAAAACTCATTCATGAGAATTCTCAGCAAAGTCATACTAAAATGCTCTGTGGTTGAAATAAACACTAGAAATGGACACAGTTGAAATCAGCATTAGTGAACTGGAAGATGGTAATTAGAAATACAACCAGAAGGCAGCATGTATATATATAGAGTGGAAAATATAAAAGAGAAGTTAGGAGAGATGGAGGTTACACTGAGAAACTAAAATATTCACAGTACAAATTTTAAAAGGAAATAATAGTGCAGATGCCGGATAAGGCAGGTTTTTCAAGAAACAATGACTGAACATATTCCAGGAATTGAGAAACCTTATAACGTAACAGATCCAAGAATCTATTAGTGGATTACAGTAGCCTAACAATCTAAAAGATCAACTGATGCAGAAAAGCAGTCACCTAAATTTAACACACATTCTCAAAACGATCTTACCCAATGCATAATAGGAGTCAATTTTATCTGGCAAAAACATATACGTAAGACATATAGCAAGCATATTGCTTAGCTATAAAATTTTTAAACCACTTCTTTTCAATGAGGATCCAGATAAGGATGCTTGCTACCACTGTTAGTATTTGATATTACATTGAAGGTCTTCACCAATTCCATAAAACAAGATGAACTAATTAGAAGTATAAGGATTGGAAAAGAAAAAAAGACAAATTTATTATTTTAAAATATAATTATCTACCTAGAAAATGTAAGAAAATCTAAAAACGAAGTTACTCAGGTAAAACAACATAATCAATGTATAAAAATCAAGATATCTTTATAGTACAATAATCTCCAATTAGAAAATATAACAGACAAAAAAGTTTTGTGTCCTTCCCCCTCCAAAAAATAGGTTAAAGTTACTATGAATGAATATAATAAAAGATATGTGAGAACTTTATGGAAAAAAATTCTTAGGACCTAAAAGAAACCTGTGTAAATTGAGGGATTTACCATGTTGATAGATGTCATAAAAATGTCAAGTCTTCTCAAATTTATCTATAATTTTAATTCAATTCCACTGAAAGTCTCAAAAGGATTTTTTTCTGGAAAGTGAAAAACTGATGAAAGGCTCAGTGTTCAAGAATAATGAAAACAATGTTGAAGAAGAAAAGTAACAGATGGAACTTAATTCACTTTATGGTAAAATTATGATAAAACCAAAGCACTAGAAATAGTGCGATATTAGTATAGTATAGAAATATAACTTGATGGCAGAAAACAGAGAAATCAGTTATCGACACAATTGTATTTGGAAATATAGTGTAAAATTGAGGTCACCTTACTAATCAATTGGAAACAGATGATCTACTGAAAATGCATTGTTGGGACAATCATTTATCCATGTGATATAAAAAATAAAATTAGATCCCTAATTCCCACAATGCATCTAAATTAATTCTAGAGATATCAGACAGCTAAGTAACAAATAAAACTTCAAAATCTTAGATGGAAATGTAGAAGTATGCTTTATTTTTTCAATAGGATGAATTTTCAAAAAAATATCATTAAGAAAAAAATGATAAACTATGTCAATATTAAAATGTTTGATGTCATAAAAGGCACCATAAACAAGGCTTAAAATCAAGATGTTATATTTGACACATCTATAATGTACAAATTTAAGTTTCTAAAATACATACAGAACTTCTACAAATCAAAATGAAAAAGATTACAGAAAATCCAGTAAATTTGAGCCTCGTCAAGGTAAAAGAACAGAAATAAATAGAAAAGGAGGACCTATTGGCCCAAAACAGGAATCAACCTCACCAGCAATCATGAACATGTGAGTTAAAATAATTAATCTTATGTTTTCAATCAACAGATTTTCAAAAATTAAAATAGTAAATATTGATGATTTTGCAGTATGTGCATATGTTATTGAAGGAGGAGGGTAGTATTTGATGTCTCATTCACTGAGGTTACAGATGAAAACTGATACAAACATTTTAAGATGAATTTGACAACATTTAGAAACGTTAAATTACATGAGTGCAACAATTTTGCTTCCAAATATATCCCCCAGTTAATCTGAAGCACAAGCCATAATGTGACATTTGCGAAAGATGTTCGATGCAGAAATTTTGTGTAAGGAAAAAACTGAAAATTATCTAAATATCTACTGATAGGCTTAGGGATCAATAAAATATGGTATGTCATATCCAGAAATACTATGCTAGAGCAAGCTGATTAGATGTCTATGTTTAAATATAGAAAGATTCTAAAACAATAAAATGCAGTGGAACATCAGCATCTAGCACACAAAACTTTCCCTGTTATTTATGAGTACTTTTATATAAAACTTTTGCTGTGAGTTGTTACAAACCAAACTCAAGCTCATGACTGTCTCTTGGGATGGAAGGAATTTGTAAGCCCCAGAAAGATAAAAGGAATTTAAGTATAATGAGATAGTCATGCTTTCTTGTAGAAAAAAGGTTTAAAGAAAATATGACAAAAGTTAATATTTTCTTTACATTTTGGTTATTTGGTAGATGGCTGTTTTAAAGAGTGATAACACTTGCAGTAATCTGTGCTGCTGTTTTGTTTAAGAAAATATGCTGAATGTGAAGTTTGTCATGTTTATTTCCATCATACCCTGAAAAATTAATTCCCAATTTATAATGCCTGGGATGATCAGTTATTATATGATAATTATAAAACAGTCCCGTTTCCAAACAAGTGTTCAGAGGATAGAGCCTGAATAAATATGGGGGCAGGAAGAAAAAAATGGACCTCTTGACAAGAGCATACAGTACATACAATAGCCTCTGTATGTCTCACGACAATATTCTAGAGAAAAATCATGATTTTCCTTAAGGAAAATAATGTATCATTGGAATGTACATCTTTAATCAATATTCTCTGAGGCAGCAAACCCATCGGCCACCTTTATGCAGTTGGCAGAAACTCAGCTACACTCCAGTAATTAACTCAGTTTGGGCGAACACAGTGGGAGGGGATATAGAAAGGGTTTTTATCCATTTCCAATCAAGGAGCAGCCAGAGCCCTCTGTACAGGGAGAATCACACTCTGTCACAATTGTAGGTTCCTGAGCACAGAACACAAACCTTATGTCCTTGGACAATGCCAAGCTCTTTATCTTATCTTTCCTTCCACTGACACTGGAAGATTGTCTTTGTCCCATTTGCTATTGCAATAACTATGAATGAAATTTGGTACAAAATGGTTATGGAATTTCTGATTTATTAGAGTCTAAAAGAATCCAATACTCTGTCATAATAGTGAATAGGAAAGAAATTAATTCGTTGCTGAAAAGAGTTGCTATTTAGCTGCTTTGTTTCTCTTGAAAGTATAGCCCAAATTGGAGTAATTATCATTGGAAGTCAGGAACCTAAAGTGGCCCAAATTATTTTTCTTCTTCAATTCAGTAATTGTACTTGCATAAATAACAGTATTTGTCTATGGAGCTTCAGACATTTCAGTTTGTTAGGAATTGTTTAAGACAAATCAAATATTTATTAATGCATGCACCAAAACAAAGGGGTAAAAGAGGTTTCAAACAAGAGAATTAGAGAACAAAAAAATAAATAAATAAAGGAGAAGAAAGGCTTATACAGATTATATCTGTGGGTGAAAATGTTACGGGCATCATGAATTTAAAATTTTCATTTTTAACCCTATCTTGGCTTCATCTTCACTCTGAAAAATAACCTACGTGAATTTTTCACTAGCCCTCAATGTTCGATGAATTTAAATATAATTTCTTTCAAACACTGAAAGCAGACTATTTTCTTATATCAGCTAATGCATATGAGTGTGACCCATAATGTTTGGCAGCTTCTTGGCTGATCTGCATAATGAAAAAATAATGTAATACCTCAAATTCTGAATTGTGTCCTTCCTCCAGTGCTGGGAAATTCTTGCATCACCCTTTTATTACTTAACTGATCATGCAAATTTCAAGGTGTGTGTTTACAAACATTTTGTTGTGTTTCTCATGCTATTAGCATTCTGAAGCTTTCTCTTTCCAAGTTTCTATGGCAACAAGGGTACGGCACATTCATTAAAAAGAAGTTCTGTTTAATTGATCTACTAATGTATTGCTTAATAGTAACTGTTAAGCAGTCTTTTGTTTCCAAGTCATATTTAGGGTTCACCTATTTGCATAAAAACATTTCATTAGCTGAAACCAATTATTAATGGTAATTTTCTTTCTTTAGTTTTAAATAACTAAACCCTTATTGAGGTTTTCTGAATAGCAAATATTTGTAGCTTTCAGAATTCACTTGCCGTATGATCTTGGCTTGCTTTGTTTCTGTGAGCAGCAAGAAAATTATAGAGCTTGAAAATTTTGATCAAAGAAGGAAAAAATAAGATGTCTCTCCTTTACAACTGAAAGTTAGATATTCAGGGAAGCCAACTCTAGGCCACATCTTGTATTTGGTGACAATGATAGTTATTTGTTATTTTTAATATTAAAATATATAAGGTACGAATGCAAAATTTATATTGGAAACTTTTTATGGTACTCAAGGGAAATCATGAGAGTACATGTGTATTTAAAGATCTATGAACATACTTAGAATTGATGCCTGTAGGTATAAAGATTTTTAAGTAAAAGAGAAATGTTGATTTATTTGGGTTGGAATAATAAGCAAATTATCTTAACAATGCCAGCCAAACACTTGCAATTGGTATTTATCTTTGAGTAAAATGAGGTTAAATGTGTCCGCCCATAACTACATATGATGGGAATTTGTACACATGTATACATTTTTGAGAGAAAATGTTTTAGATTTATAGATATAAATTGATATATATTATATGCTTACACCAAAAATTTATTCTAATCACTTTGGTAAACACACTCATTCTCAACGATGAATGTTACTGTTATAATATTAAAGGGCTTGATTCTAAAAAGATAAGCTAGGAAGCATAATTTGAATGCCAAATATGCACATTACTGACCAAATCTTCTCCTCAATATGTCAATTCAATTTCTTTACATATACTTTTTTATATTTTCAAAAATATTTTGTCTAAGTTTTATATTTGACCCTTAGTGTCAGATGTATCTTTTCCAGATAATCTCTTGGATTACTTAAATTCAAAGAATTGTTTTAAAATCAGATCATATGCCTATAAATATAGTATTTGTATAGATTACTAAAGGCAATCACGTCATCTTTCCAAACTTCCAGAAATATAATTAACACACTCATTCACTTTCTATCTCTATTTTTTTCACCCTGTATCCTTGACCTCAGTGTGTCTTTGCAGATACATTAATAGCATTAACATTATGCTATGGTTAAAAAGCTAGACAGCACAACAGTGCTGCTTGACAAGATATTTTTACAATTCTTTTTGATGTCATTCAGTTAAGAATGGATATCTTTTGAACTCTTATAATTGAAGTGGATATTCCCTATGGAAGCTCTCTTAGTTTTCTGATAGATGTTTCTATTTCATAGTATGAAGCATTAGTTTCAATTTATGCTACAAGTACCCATAATTTTGCTAAGTAATAATCATATATATTACACATTTCAAAAGGAGCCTAAAATTAAAAATATTTTATTTCTAAAGCATGTGAAAGTTATATTTATAATTTTTTCATGTGTGAGGTCAGCAAATAAATTGATGAAGAATGCAAAGACTTTTCATTCTGCTTCATTAAAAATATTTTCATTAGAATATGACCAGGTAAATGGCCAAAAAATATCAGTTACTGATTATATTAAATAAACAGTAAAATAGGGACATTTTGTAAAGAAACTCCTTTGGGAGCACTGCTATCAGTGAAAAGAATTTTAGCTCAAAATAACATCATGGGTGTAACTTGAAGATGGTATATGAGTATTACTTTGGAATTTTCTTATTTATGGCAGATTAATAATACACTTAACAAGATCCAAAATCTGAATTTGGACAATTATTTTTCCCTAGTTTATCGTAAAGTGAGGAGGCTAGCTTGAACTCCATAATGTTAAAAAATGAAGTAGTATCATTTAACCAGTGAACAGTTTCTGATCATGGCATTCTAGTATTTGTTTTATTTTTTTAAGCAAAATTAAATTCAGTACCTATTTACTTTAAATGTGATAGCTCTTGCTATGACAAATCAATAATGTAAAATTTATTAAGTTAACTTTAAATTTTAAAATTGTCAGGTAAAATTTATGAGAAAAATATAAACAAGATGATCTGAACAAATGCTGATCTTCAAATAGATTTTCCCATTAAAAATTAATTCTATGTCCTTTCTTCATCCTTAAGCATATATTTAATAAGTATTTAATAAGTGCTATGCACTCATTGTTACAGGCATTTGGGATACAATGAAAAAAACAAACTAAAACAAAAACATACATACACACAAATACCTCTGCCATCATTGATGTTATGCTCTAGCAAGAGACTAGAAGTGAACCGTAGATACAATAAATACATCTGTTAGATGGTGATAAGAGCTATAAAAAGTAAATAGAAGCAAGAGAGTATAGTTGGAGGATCAGGAAGGCCATAGGTGGGGGAGGGAGAGGTTCAGGGCAGGCCTCACTGAAAAGTGAGATTTTACAACACAAGGGAGTAAAGGAGCTAGGCAAGTGGACATCTGGATGTGGTAGGTTCCGAGAAGAGGGAGCAGTTAGAGTCAAGGTCTTTAGGTAGGAATATCCAGGGCATGAATGGTGAGGAGGCTAGTGTAGCTGTACCCGAGTGAGCTGGGGAGAAGAGCTAATGAGGTTAGAGAAGCGGTCCATCAGGTACAGCAGTGCAGGCTACTGCAAGAGTTTTGACATTTACTCTGGTGAAACGGGAAACCACTTCACTGCAGGGCCTTCCAGGGTAGATGTCACTTGGTCTCACATACTTTGCAAAAAGATCATACTAGCTGCTCTGTTGAGAATAAACTAGCTGCTCTGTTGAGAAAAATGAACTAAACTGTAGGCAGATTTTCTGGTAGTATTGTTATATAACAAAGTATCCCAAAACTTTGTGGCTTAAAACAGTCATTTTATGTTGCCATGATTTGGGGGCTCAAAATTCAGGAAAGTCTCTGTTGGACAGTTCTCACTTGGGGTTTCTCATGGCAGTTGCATGCATTTAATGGCAGGGGCAGCACTTACTCAAAGGTTCGCTTGGGCAGGATATCAAGGATGGCTCACTCACGTGGCTCAAAGATGACGCTGGCTATTGGCTGGAGCTCAGTGGAGCGTCAATCAAAGTACCTAGGTGTAGCCTTTCCAGGATAAGGTCTAAACTCTTCATGAGTTGGAATAAGTGCCCCAAGAGAGCACAAAGTAGTAGCTGCATGGCTTTTATGATGTAGCTGCAGAAGTCAGATAGCATTACTGCCTCCATATTTTCATGGTCAGAGCTGTCCCAAAGCTATCTGGGCTCAAGACAGGAGTGACAAATAATTTGTAACCATTATGTTAAACTCTCTAGGTTGCTCCATGGCTACTAATTATTTACATTCCCACAGTATGTAAAATATGTTCACTCCCTGGAAGACTCTGAAATTCTCATTACATTGCAGCAATCAGGCTTGGACCTGAGATCCAGTATCTTAGCATCTAAATCTGGTCTGGATGCAGATCAGATTCCTCAGGTGTAATTCCTTGGATTCAGCTTTTTGGGTATCATTCATCTTGATCAGAAGACTTGTGAACCAAAGAACATTTTATCTAACCTCCGCCTTTAGAGTCAGCATATAAGGTTAGGACAGGTATAGGATCCATGTAGTAGACATTGCCATTCGATTGCAGGAAATGAGAGGCACACAGAATCATTGAGTGATGTTCACCCCCTTTCCTCCCAAGAGACAAAAATCAATATTTCCTTCCAATCATAGCATTGAGCATAAAGGGAAGAATCTTGTGGTATGTACTTAAGATACAGAAACTTATGAACAACAATAAAAAAGACAAATTAACAGCTCCATTTAGTATCATTTCACCCCCCCACCACCTCTCCTCCCACAACCACTATATAGTTGTGGAATAGTAACAAAAGCACTCACTTTCAGAAATGGGAAGAAGGAGTGAAGTGTAACAGTCATTCATCTGAAAGAATTTTCAAATCTCTCAGGCAGAAGTTTTGAGAAAGGGGGTAGGAAGTGTTCCTTGATTAATACTCAGCCCATTGTTCTTCATGGCTCTTAGACCTTCAGCCTTGGATAAACCCTCTCTTTCTTATTCTCTTCCCCGGCTACATATGGAATGGGTATTAGAAAGTATGCTCTCCTTGGGATTTGAACATCTTTCTTAGATTATTTCTCTGTCATGGTTTTTCTTTTGGCAATACCTTCTAAAATTATATTCAGCTTCTTTTATATTTTATTTCTTCCAATCTATGTGCCAATCATATCCACAACTTTTTTTGACACTTCTTTCTCTTTCTCCCTCTCTTCTTCTCTCCCTCTTCCCTCTCTTTCTCTCAACTTAATTATCATTACCTTGACTGAATCAATTGTCAGGAGAAAGCAAAACTCAGTCTTTTTTTTCCATCTTCAATTTTGTCCATCTGAAAGGATTCATTGAGAAGTACCTTAATTTATTCAGGGATAAAAAAGGTGTGTAGGTTGGACCATTGATTTTATCATTGCTGCAAATTCTCGCTGGTCTTTGTTAGTCAGACATCTTCTGAGTTTTATCAGTTAAGGATAGAATCAGTTCCCACTTACAACACCACAGTTCTGGATTCTCACTAGTTCCTTTCACAACATGTTTGGAAAGGAGCCAATTTACTTTGACCTACTCTCTTTCTTGTAGTGCATTTTCAAATACAGGCAATAATAATAAACACAAACTATCAATACTTTATTTTCCAACATCTTTGATTAAAATGACAAGATATTCTAGTATTTATCTGCCTTTCAAGGTATCATAAATAACAACATAACCAAATATCAACTTAGCATAACATGAATGGTTGGCTTCCAAGCCTCAGATTTCTTTCTATCTCCTTCCCTTGTCCTAAAACTTATGCCACATATTTCAATTTTTTAATAGTAGAACTTTACTTTTGAATAAATTTCCATATGAGTCAGGAGAGACTAGGTTACACTGCAATAACAAGTAATTCAGAAAACTCTGAGGCCTAAAATTGTAAAGATTTATTTCTCACTTATTCTACATGTTCTTTGAAGGGTAGCTGAGGATTCTGCTCCATATTGTCATTGCTTTCACTCTGGGACATGGATTGATGCCCTACAGGAATTGTTGGTCATACCACTGGCCTTTATATGATAGTTCAAATGAAAGGAACATGCTGGGTCTCCAAGCTTCTGTTTTAAATAGCTCGTATTGCGTGGAACACTGGGTGTTATATGCAAACAAGGAATCATGGAACACTACATCAAAAGCTAAGGATGTACTGTATGGTGACTAACATATCATAATTAAAAAATATAAATAAATAGCACACATCACTTTCAGTTTGGCAAATCAAGTCATATAGCCACATGGAGTTCAAGTGAATAAATTTCCTCAATCACAATGCAGTGATGACATTTTAGATACAACACCAAAGGCATGATCCATGAAAGTAAGAAGTTATAAGTTGAATTTCATTTAAGTTAAAAATGTCTACTTCGCAAAAGACACTGTCGAGACAATGAGAAGACATACCATAGACTAAAAGAAAATGTTTGCAAAAGACATATCTGATAAAGTACTATTTTTAATACCAAAGAACTCTTAAAATTTAGCAATAAGAAAATGAACAAGCCAGTTAAAAAATGGGCAAAAGACCTGAACAGATATCTCACTAACAAAGATATACAGATCGCAAACAAGTATATGAAAGGATTTACCATAACATATCTCATTTGAGAAATGCAAATTAAGATAAAAATGAGACTCCCCTATAGGCTTAGAACACTGTGTTAACACCAGATACTGGGAAGGATGTGGAGCAGCAGGAGCTCTCACTCATTGGTGATGGAAATGCAAAGTGGTACTGCCACTTTGGAAGACAGTTTGACAGTTTCCTACAAAACTAAAAGTATTCTGGGGCGCCTGGGTGGCGCAGTCATTAAGCGTCTGCCTTCGGCTCAGGGCGTGATCCCGGCGTTCTGGGATCGAGCCCCACATCAGGCTCCTCCGCTATGAGCCTGCTTCTTCCTCTCCCACTCCCCCTGCTTGTGTTCCCTCTCTCGCTGCCTGTCTATGTCAAATAAATAAATAAAATCTTTAAAAAAAATAAGTAAAAGTATTCTTACCATGTGATCCCACTGTAGGTTTATGATTCCGTTGTCTCCAGTCTAACAATATATGTACCGCTTGCCTTTCTACTGGAATCTTGACCCATCATTTCCTATGGGTCATTTCATTCCATTTCTCAGTCCCCACCCCTTTTTTTTTGCTCATTAATATGCTTGTTTTGTTTTGTTTTGCCTTTACAAATATGTCCTTACTGGTAGTATTCTGAAAAAAAAGCAAGAGGATCAGGTAGACTCTTTTAAAATTGACTATATCCACTTTTTTGATCTACACGAAGAATATTTCAATGTTGAACTCAAATATTATGATCTCTTCAATATCCTGTCTGTAAAAAACTGTCAATTTTTAAATTTTTTAATTTCTGTAAAATATCATCAGTGAAAATAAAATATTTTATGTATCAGTTAAGAAAAAGCCATTTTAATTAGCTGTGATATACAATATAGACTGTAATTAAACACAGAAATAAGTAATTCATCTTCCTCTTTTCAAGCTGTATTTTTGCACCTGAATTTTTTCAAAGATATTGTTTATTTGTTTAATTTGAGTAATGTATCTCCTGAATATAAAAAATAAGCATCAATGTTGACAGGTCTTGACTAGCCCAATCACACCCATAACTGAATCATACTGAATTAAAACCAGGTTTGCTTTGATTGTCCACATCTTTTCTCAACTATCCAGTAGTGAGACAAGTTTGAGCATTCATAATCTAACTCAGTGATGGAGCAGATAAACAAAGTTCGAAAAGCATTAAAGGTGACCTTCTCTTCCTTCAAAACATAATTTGTTGATTTAATGATATCCAACATGTGGTGTCTGCCACATGCTGGCAAGATGCTAGGCGTGAAGGACACCACAGCAAACAGGAAAGATAAACTTCAGGGAGGTAAATAACAATCTACGCATTTCACAAACAATTATTTAATAACACTTAAACTCTGCTCTACGTTCTTTATTATTAAAGGGAGGGATAATACATCTCACGACATTAACTTTGCTTGACAAACTGAAGCAGAAAATGTCCAAGTGGTTTCTTGCTCTGGATGTGTCTTATGCCCATTCCATACATAATCAGAAGTAGGTGAAAATTCAAATATTTGACTCTATTCACCTGTACCACATGCACGTGTCTCTTTCAATGGGCAGGCTTTAATTCTTAACTCTGGGGACGCTCCCATATAACCAACACTTCACTGTTGCCAGAAAAAAATTCTCCACCTTGGGCCCTCTCTAAAATACACTTTCTCCCTTCTCCCCTATTTCTTCTTGACTCCCACCTCTTCTTTTAAACTCAGCTTCAGATGTGTATTATCAGTTATTTATCATTTCCATAGATAGATAGGGCCCAGGGTAGAAGATAGGAGAGAAGGGAGAGGATTTCTTTGTAATTTAGCCTCAGTGTGAACCTTTCACAGAGCCAAGATTAGCCTCCTGTTGGCATATCTCTTGGGTGGTTTTGTACTAAAGAAATTTATATGTTTTGATTAGCTTGCCTTGCATTACCAAACCCTCTTCTCTTATCATTGTAAATGTTAGGTTGCACAAAGGTGTATAAGACTGTCAGAAAAGTAACAAAATTTATATAACTACACTTATGAAAAGCATTCCAGAGGTAAAAGAGAGGGTTTTGAGGATCTTTTATAAGAGTACCTAATCTAATATAGGTCATCAGGGAAGACTTCTGTGGACTGATTTTTTGGTTCTTATCTTAAGGAAAGGAGTAATTGATGGGCATAGAAGATAAAAGTCAGGAAAAAGTTTTGTAAGCAGAAATAACAGCATATTTCTACCTATAATGGGGAATTGGGGGGCAGAGTGGCTAAAGTAAGGCAATTTAGATAGCCATTATGACAGGACAAAACACAAAAGGCACAGTAAGTAAGATGTGAGTCTTGGGGACCACATGAAATGAACGGCACAAATCCATATAAGATATGCTAAATGTTTTCATACTTATTGTAAGCTATCAATAGGGATTTTAACTCTATTTCTGTTTGATTTTGATTGAGGTGCAATTTAAATACTATAAATTCACCAATTTAAGCATACAATTATATGAGCTTTGGTAAATGTATGAAGTAATGGAACCACTACTAGAATCATGATATAGAACATTTCCATCTCCCACAAATTCCATTTTATAGTTATTTCATTTTTAGAATCTCATATGAGTGAAATCATACACTTCCTTTCATGTCTGGCTTCATTGATATTCACTCATCAAAATGTTTTGATATTCTTCAATGCTGTTACACGTATCATAACCTTTTTATCATATTAATATCCAGATTAATTTTTATGAATTCTTCTTTGTATGGTTTATTTAATTTTGAATCCTTAGTCTAGAATTCAACCTGATATTATGAAATTATTCCTAGAGAAAATGCAATCCACTTTATTTTGTTCAAGTTTATGATAACAGTTCCCAGAACATATAGAATACAATGTATGAGAAATCGACTTCTCAAAACACAAATCTTTTGCTTTAACATTGAAAGAAAGTCAATGTAGTTCTTCAACAAAGGTGTCAAGTTTTTAAATTAAATACAAGAATTTCTTTTTTATGTGTTTCTTTTTTAAAAAGATTTTATTTGTTTATTTGAGAGGGAGAGAGAGAACATGAATGGGGGAGAGGGAGAGAAAGAAGCAGACTCCCTGCTGAGCAGGGAGCCTGAAGAGGGTCTGGATTCCAGGACTCTGGGACCATGACCTGAGCTGAAGGCAGACACTTAACTGACTGAGCCACCCAGGTGCCCCTCTTTTTTGTGTATTTCAATCTATTTTGCTATAACTTTTACCTACCAAATATATTCCAAAAAGGTGTTCCCAAGTTATTCTTTAAAAGATTATATTTTATTTTTTTAAAGATTTTATTTATTTATTTGAGAGACAGAGAGAGAAGACTAGTGGGGGGGGGGAGTGGCAGAAAGAGATAGAAAGAGAAGCAGACTCCCCACCAATCGGGAAGCTTAACGTGGGGCTCAATCCCAGGACCCATAGACCATGACCCGGAGATCATGACCTGAGCCCAAGGCAAACGTTTGACCAACAGAGCCTCCCAGGCACTCTATTCTTTAAAATATTTTGAACAACGTGTAAATTGATCTGTTGAAGGACAGATCCAAAGAGAAACTTGATTTCTTCCTACCTAATAGATTTACAGATACTCTGCAAAAAAATCATCCTTATAAGTCTATATTTTTTATTCTAGGTAATGACCTGAAGCTAGACTTTTTTTATAATTACATTTTTTTATAGTTATGAATGAAGAAATAGATGGTTGTTGAACTGTGCTTTGAAAACATAATGACAATCATTAGTAATAAAATGATACCTGTTTGCATTCATTGATTGTGATTCTGTTAGTGAGAATGACCTCTGTGTATGAAGAAATGAAATGCTAGAATATTTTATTGGTTTACCTAGTTGTGAATCAATATTAAAATAATAGAAAATAGAGAAATTAAAAATTCATCTTCATTTGAGTTACAAAAAGTTCCTTAAGAACATATGTATTTATTATTGCACTCTTGTTTAAAAGAACTTTTCAGTCGTGTTTCAAAGAGGAACCAGAATTTATTGCTTTATAATGCCTATTGAGCAAAATTATTTAAGCCTTTTCCTCTCTTAAATTCTATTAAGACAACAGGATAAATATTTTAAAAATGAGAAGAAAGCCATATATTACTAGAAAGTCAAAAACAGTGCCAAAAGCAAGCCCTATTATTAAGGAATTTCTGGAAGATACAATGCAAATGGAATCTAACTAGTGGTAAAACCCCACAGAGCTTGGACACTTACACAGGGAAGAGAGCTTCCAAATAAATGAATTTTCAAGAAATAAAGAAGAAATAAAAACATGAAAATATTCCAAGGAGTGAAAAGCAGAAGATGAGATAGTGATCAGTGATAGAGTGATTGATTCACATAGAGTTAAAGGGCAGTAGAACAGCTGCACTAGGATCCATTTTCACAGCAGTTGCTAGAGCATTTGCCCCAAGACTAAAAGCCAGTAATAGAGTTCTTTAGCTGAAGTGGGGCATATGCTGAAGGAGATTCCCAAGCTGTAGATATAGATAGAGCAAAAAGAAAAGCAGAAAGAAATCATACAATTAGAAGTCAAGCTACTCATACACCTTACTCCTCTGTACAAATCCCTAAACTAGGGGTATCCTATAATTAGAATCAGCATTTGCCAACTGTGTTTAGGTTGTATTGAGGAAATATTCTCCATCAACTAAAACTGATAAACCTAGATTCTTTCTTAGAGGTAGAAATAAATGAAAATCAGTAAACTTTAGAAGCTTTCCAATATCATTTAACTGTTTCAGCAAGAAATTTTTGCTCTCCTGAACCAATAAAAGAAGTATCTTCCAGCAAACAGAATTAATGAAGGGCACCAATATGATTGGTCAATTCAGAGAGATTAAGAATAATGTCTTTAACAGGAGAATAATAATTAAAATTATGATACTGAAATCTCAATAAAAGAAATAATTCTCAAGAAAACGAATAATTAAAGGGACCAAATAAAAAGTTTATAGTAGAAGTAATTAGCAAAATTAGAGTAGGACATGAAGGTATAACATTTATAACACAAGAAAAAGAATTTTTAAAAAATGATTGCTGAAATTAAGATGTCAATAGATAGGCTTATAGCAGAATGAAACTGACCAAAGATTATATTATTGAATTGAAAGACAGAGCTAAATTTTTTCTCAGAATTCAATGGAAAATGAATAAAGGTAAAAAAAATTATATGAGAGTAATTTATAAAATACAAAGACCAGATGCAGGAAACCCAACAGCACCACTATATTTATTCCAGAAAAAGATTATTGAAAGAAGATCAAATCAATGAAATAATAGAAAATATCTCTGAAAGACTTGGTGCTTAGGTAGCAGAGACTCATCAACTTCTTCATACAATTATTTTAAAAGTAGATAAATCTAATAAACAGGTACTAATTTTTCAATTTTTTTAAAATATAGAAGCACAAACACAACTCTGAGAGAGAGAGGCAGAGACAGAGAGAGTGAGTCAGAAAAAGAGAGAAAAAGAGAGATTACCTGGAGATTTTGTTGTTGAATTACCTCATATTCCTTTCATTTGAGCACTGTTCTTCTACACGTATTTGTCGGTTGTGGCTCTACATCTTTTGAATTTCAGCACACAAATCAGTTTAGCTGGCCAGGGAGTTGCATTGTTTTGAGTAAAACATTAGTCCATAAGTGGGTATTTGACCCAGGTGGATTTCTCTAAAGTCATTTTTTCCGGAATGGATGAGAGAACTCTGGGAGAGAAAAACATCTTTCTTCTCCTTCGATTGTAAGGTATAAAGAACTGAATGTCAAGAGCCCCAGTTAGTGTTGTATACTTGTCTGATTTTGCTGGCCCCCATTTTTTTTGTTGTTGTTGTTGTTACTTTCTAGATTTACTTGGCCATTCCTTCTGCTTGATTTTTCCAATGTTTTTCTGGGAAGATCACCTGGCACTAACCATATTCTTGTAGTCATGCAGGAATGGTTTTGTTCTTTACCAAAGGGAGGCTCTTTGATCTTGGCCACCACTGTGGGACAGAGGAGAAAAAGTGATATCATATGGAATGCCACTTGGTCAATGCCTCCTGTCTCTCTGGGCTAAGATGCAACACATCAGAGTCTTAGCTTCACCTTGTGCGCTTCTTGCCATCTACCCCGGGGCTTCCCATTGCTGCCAAGGCTTGAAATGTCCTATTCAACAACCTCTCATGAACACTGGCTCACTAGACTGTGCCCAGCTGCAGGCTGAAGGTAGGAAGGGGAAGACTACTCCTGGCTGACTGGCTCACTTGTGTCCTGTCACTTGTGCTGCTGTTGCTATTTTGGGGGTTTGCCTATCAGTAGCCCAAAAGGACCAGGTGGAGCCACCCAGCAGAGCAGTAGGGCTGAATGTATACAGCAATCTTGGACCAAGGCCCTGGACATGACAGCTCTCTCTTCTTCTACTGATACAATGCTTCAAGATGCAGTTCATATTATATACTGGACATAATTCTAAGTACTTGACATATATTAATTAGTTAGTTAATAGGTAAGAACTATTATTACCCCTGCTTGACAGATGAGGAAAATTAGAAAGGAAGCTGAGACATAGCAAAAGTGCAATACCAGGTAGTATAACTTGCAGTACAGTTTCTCTAAACATTAGAGGAGAGTGATAGTTCTCAACATACTCTTCCGGATGATGCAGAAACTAACTAGATCCAGTTGGCAGGATGTATGTGCCCTGGAGAAAAGGAGGCATGTGAGTGGATTGAAAGAGTTGTTTCACTAAATACTGTGTTAGTGCTCAGGCTACCTCACAGGGGCCAGACCCATTCCTATTCTAACTACACATAACTGAGAGCACTATTTTCCTTCGACTTTATAAGGGAAATGAGGTAGATCAAGGATCTTGAGGTCCAGTGGCAGGTTGCCAGCTCCACAAAAGTCTAGTACTGCAGAGATGCAACTCCCTAGCTATCCACATGTCGGGAGCAGAGCTTCTGCTCGGGGACCGTCCCTTGGCAGAACTGGCAGTCCTATAGGCTTTGGCTCAGCCAGGCCTGGTGGAGCATGGAAGTGCTGCATCACTGACAATTGTAGAAGTTTGATGCTTTCAAAATTCTTTTGCTCTCCCACTCACTGAAAACAAGGCAAGAGCAACAGCTCTGCTTGCAAAATTCCCCAAAATGCTGATTCATAGCTCTGGCACTAGTAATTAAAAACAGCATTCTAGTTTTGTCAGTGTATACTACAGCCTCATAGACATCCAGTGAACTGACATAACCATTAGCCCTTCCAAGTGTTGTGATGGTGATGGTGATTAGACAAAAGCAGATTTCCAACTCAGAGCTTTACCTTTAAGGAAACACAAGGGCTTCAGGGCACGGGTACTTCCTTAGGTTGCTGATGGGACTAAGCCATAACCAGGACTGATTCAGGGACACACAGACACTTTCCTCTGTAATTCCCAGAAAGAAAATAAAACAGATTTTTTAAAGAACAAAACTGATATTTCTGCATTTAAAAACGTAAGGGTTTAGGTGATTATATCTAGGTAATAATGTTAATGGCTTGAGAATTTAAAAGTCCAGGAATTTTCTGGCTTCAGACAAGTCTGGACCAGTTGTTTAAATGTTTTGCTGGGAATCTCAAAATCAGCCTCTCTCTTTCTCATTCTCTCTCTCTCTCTCTCTCTCTCTCTCTCTCTCACACACACACACACACACACACACACACTCCTCTCTCTGGCTCTTACTCTCTTGTTCTTTTGTTTTCATTCTCACTACTCTGTCATCCTCACCCTGTCCTTTCCGCATTGGTCAGATTTTATCTCAGGTCTGCTTTGCGTATCTTGGGTTCATTTTGCAAAACTCAAATTTTGATCTCGAGGTTCTAGAATAAAGTAAATCATTTAATGCAGTTACTAAAATAATCAGCTTCTTAAAAGAGAAGATGGAAGCAGGAGCAGGAAACTACTCAGGGCAAAATCTATTCCTGTATCTCCATCCATAAACACTCTTTGAGAAAATGAGTTGACTTTAGAGTTATTTTAATTTTAACCTAATTTTATTATGTCTGCTTGTGTTTGCAAACATTTCTGAGAATCTTTCCACAGCCTTTGCTTTCCGTCAAATTTGCTAGTGAAATCAGTGTGAAACTCTGAATTACAGGTTCTGATTGAAGCAGCATGTAGTAAGCTAGCATTAATTGATTTGACTACAGATTAGAGGGAGAACATTTTTTGCAAACATGTTGCTATCCACGTAGACATAGCCTTAGTATCAACTGACACTATCTGTCAAGGTCTACCTCTCTCATGTAGTACAGTCTGGTCATGAGATAGCAATGAAATTTTTGATAGATGAAACACCTGGATATATTCATGTTCTTTAAAAAGTAAATCTCTAGTTAGGTCATTAAAAACAATACTTCAAAATAGAAACTGCCAATCCATCCAAGAGAGGGTGAATGTAACTCCATTGTTAGAGCTTGCTATAGCTCCCATACCATTAAAAATTGGATTTTTATCTGTTAACGAAAGTGACGTTTTGATTTTACTGTCTCTTCTCACCACTCTTCTTACATTGACAATTTGTAGTCAAAAAGGAACAAATCGTGCAGATAATTTGAATATTGGCTTTTGTCTTCCCTTCTGTCTACCTTTTCTAAATAGACGAACTGACAAGTGATGCCTTGGTTTATCTAATCTCAACAAATCTCTTTTGCTCTGTTCAATAAGACCACTTGACACCTTTCACAGGCTCATTTATGTTAGCATGCAGATTGTTTCTCTACACAGATTTCATATAATATGAATAAATTATTTAGTGTGGTATTTAAACATATAATTAAAATAAAGCAATGTATTAGCTTCCACTAACGCTTAATAACTTCTAATAAAACAATGGGCAGTGTTGCAATATAACCACTTAAATTATAGTTTTATGTCCTTTTGTTTCACATTTCTTTCTATAACTTTTATTAATGAGCATGAAAGTTTGAATACAATCCTATATAATGTCTTCTACCAGAATATAAAATACTAAATATTTGTGCACATGTATGAAAAAACATATTTTATGAAACAGATCTCTTTATATGGTATCAGCAAAGTAAATTTTGAAATTATACACCTGTATATTTAAGATTTTAAATGCTATTATAATATATCAAGGCTGCTCTGTAGGGAGTCTTCCTTCAAAGGGTCAGCATAGTTAATTTTTCTGGATATATGTTAGACAAAGAAAACATATCTTTATGAGTATATATGTATCTTTTACTTTTTACATATATCGTAATGTTCTTCTGCATCTTTATTTTTCCCCTTTAATAATGTTTCTTGAGAGTTCTCTAAAGTAACATGTGAATATGTCACAGGCTGCTGACTGTCTCCACAGTCCCACCTAGAAATCACACAGAAGTAAAAGAAAAGTGATTTGAAGAAATAAAGTACAGCTGTGAGAAATACTTGAGAAATACTTTTTCGGTGCCCTTCCCTGCCATATTTTGGGTGTGTACCACTCCCTGTTTTCTCACTATTTCAGAGTAAAACAGTACCAGAGTCAACACAACAGCTTTTACTAAATAGATAACAGGAGAATGAAGACCAGCTGGATCCTGAGTGTTCTTACCCTACTTCCAAAATACAGTTTGGCAACCATAATTACTTCAGAGAATTCAACATAGAGTAGCATCAAGAAGAGGTATCAAAGTTCCCTGAGGGACAGAGTCACTTAGTGAGGAAAGAGCAGAGTTTGTCAAACCCAGTCTATAATGTTCTGGGAACTTTTTCCAGGGACATGCTTTACCTCCAAACCCATCAGAAATTTCACAAGCTAGAACTAGACCTTGGGCCTGCAACTCTATAAAACTAGTCAAGATGACTGATAAACTAAGGGGAAATAATCTCACAAACAAAATAGCCACACATAGAGGAGCACAAACAATAAAAAAGAAATATCAAGGCATTATATATACTATACTGGATAAACCAGAATTTTTTTTGTTGGTTGGATAAATCAGAATTAATACAGCACGTAAGTCAAGAATTTCTCAACACTATATCCATGGAGCTATTGATAATTGAAAAAGGAGGTCATTAAGAAGGCATACTGGTAATTTAAAAAAATTGTAATAGTTGGAATGAATAACACATATATGAGCTAAGTGGGAATAAGATAGAGCCAAAGAATAAATTTTGTAGCCAAAAGATCAGTTGTAGAAGGCAGTCAGGAAAATAGAAACAAAATCTAACAAATTTGGGAGATAAGAGTAGAAGTAGCAAAGTTATAATAGACCCAGAAAAATAGAGACAGATAAAAAAAGCATGAGATACATTATTTGAATAAATAATGACTAAAAATTACAATGAATGAAAGACTAAAGGATGAATGTCTAGTATTAATATGATACAATCTTAAGCAGAATATATTGAAAAGCTCCCATCAAGATAGATGAGTGTAATATAAGGAAAACAAAAACCAAGAGATGTCCAAAAGTTTCTAATAAGAAAGGATCATCCACAAAAGAAAGGTAATTGGATTGATAACAAACTTCTTAGCAGAGAGGCTAGAGACAAGAGAACTTTGGGGATTATTTACTAAGTTTCCAGATAAATGACATTTGGAGCTAGAATTTTATATATATCCTTTAAATATAAAGGCTCAACAATGAGAAAGCATGAAAGGCTTAAACGTTTATTTAAAAAAAGAAACTTCTAAATTATATTTGCAGGTACGATGGTCGTAAGAGGAGAAAAACATCAAGGAGGTTGTTGTGAGACATAATGGACTAGTTATAAGATACCACCTGCTCCAAATAAGGTGATTCCTCAAATATAATCAATCTACCACATATGAGGAACAGCTCTAGTCCTATGTACATAAAGCTGAACCTAGAGAAGACAGATGCACTTCCTGATGGTCTGATGCAATCATCTTCAGCTGAGCAAACTCCTGGATAGGATTTGGGTCCCAGAACCTTGAATATTCTTTGCTGGAGAAAATTGCTACACACTGTATTTTGATTGGATCTATTTTTTTCTGTGTCATCTAAAAGCCCTAATGTTTTACCAATAAATATTTGTGCTTAGATTTTGTTTCTTTTAATCTATTAGATATTCCTTAATTTTCAACAGTTCATTTTAAGCCATTTATATTTAAAGTGATTACTGAATTTTTGAGTTTATTTTTGCCAGGTTCTTTTGCAGTGTATTTTAACCATATTTTCCTCTTTTTTTTAAGTTTTTTTTTTTTTTAAGATTTTTATTTATTTGTCAGAGAGAGAGAGAGAGTACAAGCAGGGGGAGTGGTGGGCAGAGGAAGAAGCAGGATCCTCACTGAGCAAGGAGCCCAATGCAGACCTACATCCCAGAACCCTGGGACCATGACCTGAGCCAAAGGCAGATGCTTAAATGACTGAGCCACCCAGGCGTCCCTAACCATATTTTCTTCTTGGCTTTTTTTTTTTTTTTAAATCACTTCCTGCCTTTTGTCTGGTTGAGATTTTTTTTTTTTATTCTCTCATAATTTTACATTAAATGTACTAGTTCTTTTTGAAAATACACAACCTTATCTTTATAACAAGATCGAATGTTAATCATTGTCTTAATCTTACTGCTTGGAAAACACAAAATAGTTTTTCTGAAAACCCAACTTTGATCCAGTTTCTGCCTGAGGCACTTTTTAACCTTCTACTTTTCTGAAGTGGCAACGTTGCTCGCACCAGGTGATCTGGCTTACTATGGGACTTCTTACTTAGATTTCCTCTCTATTTAGAGTTACAGAGATTTTCCTTTAGTTTTAAGAAATGAATATACACTTTAATTTCACTTTTTAAAATTTCTTTATGCTTCCAGTAGTGATGGACAATTTCAATATATGGAAACTTTACCACCTTCACAAAAAATTGGAAGAATTAACATCTCTATGTTTTATCAATTTTCCTACCCAAGGATATGGTATGTTATCTGCATATTTAAATATTTTTTCTATGTTTTATTTTTTATTAAATGTGTAAGTCTAACCACATTTCTATTGAGACATTATAAAAAGATAAGAAATGGGGGTGGGTCAGTCAGTTAATTGCCCGACTCTTGATTTCAGCTCAGGTCATGATCTCCGGATTGTAAGATGGAGCCCATCTTCAGGCTCTGTGCTGGGCATGGAGCCTGCTTAAGATGCTCTCTCTCTCTCTCCTTCATCCCCTTCCTACACTCTCTAAAAATAAATAAATAAAGATAAGAAATAGGACAAGAGCTTTGGCACAAGACGGTTTATGCTGTATTTTAAAATGCACATATGTAAATAAAACAACATGGCATATATAAAAGATTTTTATATATTTATGTGTATATATGCATATATGCATATATATGGGGTTATATATTCACACATTACACTAAACACATTAGATTAGTTGCTAATGGACATGAATAAAGGATATGTAAGTCGGGATTGTAGAAAAAAGGAATAAAATATGTAAGTAAAACAAGAGAAGGACCTTGAACAATGATGAAAATAGAACAGGAACTATGGGGAATGGCTATATTAATTCTTTGCACCCGATGCCTACTATTTATATTTATGTGTTTGTATATAGCTAGCAAGCATATGTTATTTCTATATTCAAACGTGTCACTCATTGTTAATATACAAGCAACCTTGTATTTAAAGGACTCATTAACAAGAAATATTCTGAGATGAGAGTCCTTCATATTATTCCCATATTCATAATGACTTGTGATTATGGTTCTATTTCAAATAATAAAATTCAAGGAAATTCAATGTGGAATCTTAAGCTCTTAATACTTCACTTATTTCACTAAAGCATGTTTAAAAAATAATTTGAAAAGCCCAAGCAACTTATCCAATGTTAACATCAATGGTAATTAAATAGGACTACAAAAGCAAAAATTTACGTATCTTTTGGGTCCCTAACTATGAGATCTCAGCATTCTGCAGATGAATATAATATGAACAATACACATTCTCTGCCCTAGAATGAAAGTCTCAAAACATTTATGATCTATAAGTCTCTGTTTGCCTAAGTAACGCATTTTTCCTTTAGTCTGATTGGAGTACAAAATCAGAATATCAGAAATATTTTCTTGATTCTCTTTCAGAAGAAATTTGAAGATCACATTTATTTTTTCTCAGCTTAAGACTTTCAAAACAACCAATTTGTTCTTACTGTGTGAGTCATTGAAATATGAAATTTAATAAGGATATGGTGGTACAAATTACTTTTCCAGTAAGTATATATTATTGGTGGCATCAGCATATGCATTCTAAATTTATCAGTAAACAGGAACAAGACCTAAATCACATTCAGACTTCTATTTAGGTACCTTGGGTAATATGGAAGAAGAACATTTGGAAAGACAGACATTTGGTACACAGCAAAATGACTTTTACGTTGGGAGGCAAGCAAACGGCCTTTAAGTTTGGCTGGACTAGAAATTAATTTGCTCACCAAAGATAAGTTTGTTTCATTAAAACTTCAATACAAATGAATGGACTTCAACATCCTCATTTGCAAACTAAGGCGACTGAACTGGATGTTTCCTAAGGAATATTCTCCAGTTCTATCATTCCATGAATCCATAAATTGAACCTACAAATATTTGAGCAATGAACCTTTTATTGTAGAAATGGATAAATAGCTAACAACTGGATTTGAATCTTAGGTCTAATATCCCCTAGCTCTAAGACCTTAGATATTCATATACTGCAAGTCTTTTTCTGTAAATGTTAAAGAAATGTAATAATATCTAACTCACAGACACAATTTGAGCACCGACAACAATGGACACAAAGCACCACCCGCATAAAAGTAAAGCACATATTGCACATTTCTTGGCCCATAATGTGTTCAATGTTGTTAAATAAATTATTATCATTCGATCAGTCCGTATTCAACACATACATAGAAGAGTTACTTACTCAAGTGCATTTTTTTAAAAACAGCGTTAATATATATGACCTTTAGAACTATATAACTGACCAGAAGTTGTAGTTAGAAATATAAATAAAAAGAAATGAAAAATAAATAAAATATAAACCAATACATGCTACTTAAGCTGGCATTCTACACTAGAAATCCATATAAGGAAATAAGGCTAGTTGTCTTTCTTAAAGAGATCTAATGACATTTAGAAAAGTCTTTTCTTTTCTTCTCCTTTCTTTTTCTTTTTTTTTTAAGTTGAGAGAGAGAGAGAGCATGTGAGCAAGGAAGGGCAGAGGAAGAAGGAAAGAAACAATCGTAAACAGGCTCCATGCTCAGTGTGGAGACTGACACAGGGCTCGATCTCACAACACTGAGATCAAGACTTGAGTCTTTTCTAAAAAAACAAAACAAAATAAAACAAAAAGTCTTTCCTGGTAAGAGATTTACTTATCACTAGATTTCCTACTGATATTAGTTTATGTTTAAACAAGTATATTGTCATAATCCTTTCTCAAACACACATGAATGAATAGGCATGAACTATTTAAAAATGAAAAAATCTCTTTTCAAGGTTAATATCAAGACTAATCCATTAAGAATTTACATTTAGACAATAGCTCAAAATGGCTAATAGTAGCACAGGCTGAAAATAAACCACTCTACTTTTCCATAAACTGAATACTTTTTTATAAATTGAAGAAATGTTTGAGTCTGCAGTTTATTCATTAATGATAAAGTAAAATAAATGTCACATTCTACATACGTTTTTCAATCATCATGACCATGTCATATATTAGTGAACCAATATTAAATAATACTGAATAAAAGGAGAAAGCCAAGAAAAGCATGCTGGTAAAAAATATTTAACTATGATTATAAGTTTAACTGCATGAACTAATTTATAATTAAAATGAATTGCTTCAAAGAAAAAGCATCTATTAAATAAATGTAATAAGGTGTTTTACTAAGTAGTATTGATTTTGAAAACTAGAAAGATTACTACCTTAAATCGTGCGGAAGAATAAGGAAAAATTCCTGAAATTTTGCAAAGATATTGAAATATTACCTTGATCAGGCACAACAAAATCTTAAAACAAGGCATGATGTAATTCAGAGGTTGAAAACTTTTTCTTAAGGGGCCAGATAATAAATATTTTTGGCTTTGTGGGTCCTAAGGTCACTAGGCAACTATGCAGTTCTGCCATACATAAGAAGACATGACAGTGTATAAATAAATGGACTGTGTTTCAAAAAAACTTTCTTTACAAATATAAGGAAAGGCTGAATTTGACCCAAGGGCTACAGTGTTCTGACCTATGATACAGCTAATTCTTCTTGGAATTAAATGAATGAATCCAATGATAACTGAAAAACTTCGGTGTCATTTTACTATGCTTTCTTAATGTGGAAAAAGAAAGAACCATCAGATTTTCAGCAACATTTGTACTTTACAACTTTTAACAGTTAAAATGGTGATATGAGAACTACTAGGCTCTTTCTCAGCTATTGAAGAGACTCATTCTGTTTAATCATTCCTTTCTTTTCAAATATCCAGGGTTGGAAGAAGTCACAAGAAGGATGGGCAATGAGGAAACAAACCAACGATTCTGAAGCTCCAAAAGCAATGGAAAGAGAATCCTGAAAGGACAGGAATGAACCAGTACAAGAAAATTTATGAACAATAGTGCACACAGGTTAGTGAGTGCTACCAGAGAACAGCACATAATTTACCCATTTCCTCCTTGGGTATCTGAGGTAGCAACATAAAGCCCTTAAAAAGTCATCTCCTCTAGTCCTTTGCCTTCAGACAAATGGATGTCTAAACAATGATGGAGAACTGAGGACTCCAAAACTCTCTGGAGATTTAACAAGTTTTGAGAGAGAACTACAGAAGGAACCCACTTGAATATAAGCCTCAGTGGTCTGAAAGAGTTAATGATCATCATATGATCTCACCATATTACCTGGAATGACAAGTATATTTGACAAGTGTACTAGGGAGAATTGGACTCCCTGGTTGTCAGCTATTCTTATGCTTTCATTAGGGTTTTTTCACATCTCTTTTTTTCTTAAAAACCAATTCCCTGTCCTTCATTATAATAGGCTTAAAATGTAATATAATTACTCCAGCATAATACAGTTCAATTATAATATTTGCTAAGAAACTGCATTGCCATCTTTTCTCTACTAACATACACTGACACACTTCAAGAGAAATTACTTTGAAGTGTCTAAGATGGCTACTTTAAAACATTAAAACAAAGATAAGCTTTGTCTATAATTAGCACCTCAGTATTTATTTCTAATTAGGATATAGAAAAGTGGATACAGAGTATAGGTGACTATAGTAGTCAAATAAATAAAATTATGCTTGTTTGAATTTAGGTGACTATGTATTTTATTGACCAAAATGAGACAACTGATAATTATATCAAGACAACAGATTTAAACAGCATGCATAGATAAATAGCCACTCTCCCTGAAGTGAAGAAGATGATGATTCCATATATGTGGGCGACCAACACATGCTCCAGGAGAAAGGTTATTCATTTAAGAGTAAGCAGTCAAAAATGTAAAATTTTGTTTTCTTTTCGATTCTATATATATTATATATATATTATATATATATATTATATATATATATAGTGATATCTTTTAAAATAAATGAACATGGGTATCCAATTAATATTAAGTTGTATGGAAAATATATTATATTATCAATGTAAATAATCAATAACCAGTATATATAATAAAGGCATTAAGAATGTTCATCTTGTGCGAAAGCATGTAATTACTGTTCAACATACAAGAATAAAATATCTATTTGTATTAGTTGATTTGAAGTACTCAATTTAATAAGGATGTCATAGGAGTAATTTCTTTATTAGAAAGGGGAATGGACTAGAATAGAAATCTCTTCAATGCTAAGATTTTGTGATAAATCATTGCATCTGTTGCCTATAAAAAAATTCAAAAGTCTGATGTCTGCCAGAGACTCTATTCCCCATGGGTTACAAGATGCATTTCCGTGAGCAGAATTCACAGTAACACTGTGTCTCAGCCATATGTACACCTTATGGCAGGACCACCTGTTAGTTCTGGAACAGGAACCTTAGTCTAACATTCTGCTTGATGCTTTACATTTTTTCACATTCACCGGATTCCCCTAAAAAGACATGCTGTCTATTAACAGTTATAAGATCCTTGGAGAGAGTACCAGCTTTACAGACTGTATTATAGCTGCTCAACTTCTGAAACTTTTGGTCACTATATTCATCAATATATTCAATCCCTAATAACAGATTTTAAAAAGTAAAAAAGCAACTAAATATACAGACTTCATGGGCTCTTCAGTGACCACCTGGACAGGTTTATTGTGCCTAGCACGCACATTGACTGTGGATGAAGACCACATGTGGGGGATATAACACTGGCAACTAGGTATTCCACAAGACACTGGACAATTCTGTGGTGCTTGAATTCTGCCAAAGCATCTTGAACTATTTTTTGAACATTATAGAACTAGCAAAATCTGAAAGACACTTTGCCAAGTATTAGCCCACATATATATTTCAATGGGACTTTAATCCATATGATTCTAATTCATTTATATTTAAATTATCAAGATATTTCTCAAGAGCTATCCTTTAAAAGCTTGTGATCATTTTCATTAGCTCTTTTTTTGTAAGAATCAGAAAAATGTGTTTCACTCCAGGTACAATTTCTAAGAGGGTTTTAGCGGAGTCTTAGTCGAACTGAGATTTCAGAGAAGGTTCTTAATCTACCAAAATACTTCTTTTTTTTAAAAATAATTTTTATTTTGTTCTATTAGTCACCATACAGTACATTCCCAGTTTTTGATGCAATGTTCCATGATTCATTATTTGCCTATAACATACCAAAGCCCAGATAAGGACACTACAATAAAATACTTCTAATAAAACGTGTTAAAATATTATCAAATGCATAAGTATTGATGAGTTTGGCATTGTGCTGGGTATCGTAGGGACTGTACATGTAGTACTTCTGCCCTGAGAACGTACATTATAGATACATAGACAAAACCAAAGTTCATCACGCACGTGCTAAATATTAGTAGTATTTGTATTTTCTGGTGTTTTGAACTAGTGTGCTTATTTAAAATGCAGTTTCCTTGGGAACTTCTCTGAGACTTGGGTTAATTAGGTCTGGGTGATTCACATGTATATCGATATTTGATAGCACATAGGCTAATTAAGGATGAGAATAATTTGGAAGATTTTTGTGGAGAATCCAGAACAGGGGCGAGCCAGCTGAAGATGGTTCTGGATAAGCAGAAAAGAAGAAAGATCATATATGGTTAAGTTTAACCAGAAGCTTGAGTTGTAATACGGATAGGACTCACCAAATAGGCAATAATGGTGAGACTGCCTGACTAGAGTAGAGGATTCATGTCAAAAACTGCAAGAAATAATATAGAGAGGGTCAAGTTCTAGAAGGAGATCTGCACCAGGCAGAGGAGCTTAGCACGTCAACTATAGAACAGAGGCCAGCATGATAAAATTGGTCCCTAGGAAAATCAGTTCCAAAGCTGAGGACAGAAATCCCAAAGGGAAGGACACAAGTTAAGGTGATATTTCAGTAATTCAAGGAGAGGATGATAATGACTTTAAGTAGGCAGGATCAACTCTTAACTTGTAAGCCCACTGCAAAATGAATGTGGAATCTCATGTTCAAAACTTGTAAAGAATTTCAAGAAAGTGACCATAGAAGGCTCTCTTAAACATGGGTTTTTCCTAAGTGTGGGCCCCTGAGTGTCCATGAAGCAGGCACTATGAGTAGGCTACAACATGATGTTACCACAAAACAGAGGATCTGAGAGCTAAACTCAGCTGTCATATAGGTTTTGTTTATGAATAAAATTTAAAGTTTTAATATGAATAGAATGTAAATTTTTCTTTTACATAAACTATATTACTCAATTACTCTGGCTATTGGGGACAAGGAGGTGTGCAAAATTATAGTGGCAATTAATTGGAACTGGTAAAGAAGAGGGAAATCAGAAGCTATTTTAGAGGAAAACATAATACTAGGTAAAATTTCTTCAAGACAAAAGAATTGGGGGGGGCGCCTGGGTGGCTCAGTCCTTAAGCGTCTGCCTTCGGCTGAAGGCGTGATCCTAGAGTCCTGGGATCAAGACCCGCATAGGGCTCCCTGCCCAGCTGGGAGCCTGCTTCTTCTTCTCCCACTCCCCCTGTTTGTGTTCCCTCTCTCGCTGGCTGTCTCTCTTTCTGTCAAATAAATAAATAAAATCTTTTTTAAAAAAGACAAAGGAATTGGGGAAGATAAACGTACAGTTTTCTAGTCTTAGTAGTTTGACCCCCCAAAAAGGTAAATTTGTTTCTATTTATTTTGGATTTGAATACAGAGAATTATATTCACTTTAAAAATTCCTGAAAGTAATTGGAGCCATGAGACCAAAGACTGGTAAGATATAAAGGTTTTATATATATATATATATATATATATAGAGAGAGAGAGAGAGAGAGAGAGAGAGGGAGGGAGGGAGAGATAAGGATCATGTCTATAAAAATGGGAGTTGAGGTAAGAAAAGTAAATTATTTTTTTCCTATCAAAAGTGAAAAATCAGATGCTTCAATTCAAAAGGTGAATCTGCACACAAATTCATGCACAAGACGGCTCTTAGAAGCAAGGTTATGCTTGAGCTGACTTGTGGAGGAGGTGAACATTGCCTTGGCATCCTCCTGTGTCCTGTAGCTGGGTACCTGCACTCTTTCTGGTACTCTGCGCCAGGTGATTCCATTTACTCTTCACAACACCTCCTCACCTAAAATCCCCCCCCCCAACACACACCTCACTCTGACTGCTGTCTAATTTCCACAAATCCTTGCTGAGGTATTCACTGATAAACCTAAAGACTGAAGTGTTAGCTGAAGAGATTAGTGTGTGAATGTTCTCACCTTACATTTTGACAGATGTCTTCTAAAACTCTAATATCCACTATTTGAACACAAGGAATGGAACTTTAACACTGCAGATGCTAATAGGGGCCATTTCGTCCTCCCCAAATTACCTCAGAGAAGGGAATTGTCTTTGTTCACAAGGCAAGTACAGCCTGGATGTGTCAATACTTACGTATCTACCACCATCATGTTTGTCTTCTTAAGGCTGTAACCTGAAGACACAAGCTCTGTTAGGGTTCAGAAGAAGTAATTTAAGTGTTCATTCAAGTATTAATTGAATGGTTTTATGTGCCAGGTCTGTGCTATGTCCCGGGTCTCCAACAGCAAATAAAAAACGTGATCTTATGTCCTGTTGGGAAAAGATAAACAAGGAAAGAGGACATTTCTGTATAAGCTGATAGGTTATTTGATGGCTGCTATGGGGCATCAAGGAGGAACACCTAATACAGTCTGAGATGGAGATGAAGGGTAGGAGCCAATCGGAATGGGCTTCTAAAAGGAGGCAGAGTCCAAACTGATGTCAAAATTTCTGTCCAGAAGTCAGTCAATGGTGGGAGTTACTGCTGGAATTATCAATGTGTGGCCCTAAGACGACTCATTCAAATCCTTCAGGCAAAATTAAATAGTACTTTCAGCAAACACTACAGGGCTTCCAACCCCTGATTGCTTTTCTTTCTGCTCTTGCCTCCCTCTTTCCTGAGACTATGCTGTTTGTCCCAACACTGGTTTATTTCTTTGGGAGTCTCTTCCTTGAATATGTTTACATACCAGTGTCTTCCTTTCAGTCAAATTTCCAATTCTTGTTCTTTTTACCCAATCCAATCATCTTATCACTGATACCCCAATGTAATAGGAATTTAAAGTTTGTTTATATTGTTTGAATTTAGTACAAGTATTATCGCTGTTATGGAATATATAATGGATTAATTAGCATTTCATGTATTTAAAGGTAAAGGTGAAGCATTATAAATGTTGTAGCCCTACCAGCTTATTAGTATAACATTCTTTCTGAGTAAAATAGAGTCTACTTTTAATATGAAGTTGTTCTACTTCGATTGATATTTCTACGAATTTACCTTCTAGTGATATACTTTACAAAGGTTAAGTTATTCAATCAACTTTACATTACTACAATAATTAACACTTTCTGGGGGCTTATTATGTGCCAGGCAAGACTCCAAGCACATGAGTATTATTTCATTTGACACATGCAACAGAGATTAATGTTATGAACAGAATGCTTGGGTTCCCTCAAATTCATTTGTTGGAGCTCTTAATATGATGGTATTTGGAGGTGGGGACTTTGGGAGGTAATTAGGTGTAGATGAGGTCAGGGGAGTGGAGTTCCATGATATACTTAGTGTCCTTATAAGAAGAGACCAAGCTCCCTCTCTCCCCCTGTCTACCATATGAGGACAGAGAGAGAAGGCAGCCATCTGCAAGTCAGGAGGAGAGCGCTCACCACAATCCAACCATGCTGACTCCCTGATGTCAGACTTCCAGAACTATGAGACATAAATGTCTATTGTTTAAGTCAGTCTATCGTAATTTGTTACAGCAGCCTGAGCAGACTAAGACAATTCACGTATTTTAAGATTTACCTTTGAAGATAATATTATCTTCTTTCCTTTCTCTATCCCTCATTTTCTTTTTTTTTTAATGTTTCTTTATTATATTATGTTAGTCACCATACAGTACATCCCTGGTTTCTGATGTAAAGTTCGAGGATTCATTAGTTGCGTATAACACCCAGTGCACCATGCAATATGTGCCCTCCTTACTACCCATCACCAGCCTATCCCATTCCCCCACCCGCCTCCCCTCTGAAGCCCTTAGTTTGTTTCTCATAGTCCGTAGTCTCTCATGCTTCATTCCCCCTTCTGATTACCCCCCTTTCTTTATCCCTTTCTTCTTCTACCGATCTTCCTAGTTCTTATGTTCCATAGATGAGAGAAATCATATGATAATTGTCTTTCTCTGCTATTCCTCATTTTCTATGCCTTTAGAATAGAGACAACAAAAATCTCCTTGTGAGGATTTTGTGTGAGAATTAAATAAATAAGTATATGTAAACTGTTCAGAACTGTGCCTGGCACAAAATAAGTAATAAGTGTATTACTTGACTGTAATACAAGAAAAATATAGGAAATCTGAGTAGTTTATAAAAAAAATTTCCCCCCCCGAAATCAGCTAAAAATAGGCAAAGGGAATGCTTCAATATCCCATTTTTCATGGCCAGAGAGGTCCCAGGAATTAAGCCCGGAGTGATTCTGTTAGCTATGTTGTTTTGGTATCATTTTTAATTTTATGTTCACACCTTCACTTACAAGTGATTCTGAATATTTATTATTTGTTTTAGATTATGAACTCCTAGAGGTCAGTGCTTTTACCTAAGCAGCTCTCTGAATAGACTCATGAATATGTAGTGTTTAAATACTACTTGAGAGCAATCACGTCTATGCTTGCTATACATCACAAGAAAGAAAGATACAATCTATAATACCTACTTTTACAGCATTGAATTATGTTGACCTGGTAAAACAAATAGAGTGACTAAATGAGAGTACCTATAAACCAGAAAGGTTTCTTTTATTCAGAAGACAAACTTGCCATAAACAGACATTTTGGAGATTCAAAATACTTTTACATAGGAATGGCAGGTTTTATAATGCATTAAAACCTTTGGAGGGCACATTTTAGAAAGTATTTCAGCCCTAGCATTGATCCCTCTCTATTTGACCAGAGAAAAGACCAGCAGAGGAAGGACCCATCTGTATTTTTTATAATTTGATTTTTTACACTATTTCTAAGAGTCTTTTGACTATTTGGAAACGTGGGTCAATAAAGTCAAAGCTTGAAATGCTTTAAATCTTTTTATTTTGATTCATCTTATCCCTAATACTCCTTTTATACTAAGATATAATTTCCATGCAGTAAAATATACAGATTTTAAGTGTTAATTTGATAAATTATAAGAAATGTGTACAATCAAGTAACTATCACTTTAATCACCTCAGATTTCCTTCACTCCTGATTCATTGCTGCCGCTATCTATCTCCCTTCCATCTGTCCTAGGTAGCCACTTTCTGATATCTATTGTCATGGACTAATGTTAACACATTCTAGAATTTTCTATAAATGGAAATCAACAAATGGCACTGTTTGGTCCCTGAATTCTCTTACTCAGCATATTACTTTTGAAATTCATCCGAAGCATTGAGAATACGAGTAGTTCATTCTTTTTTTTTAATGACTGGGTGGTGTTCCATTTTATAAACATACCATAATTTATTAATCAATTTCCCTGAGCATTTGAGTTGTTTTTTAGTACTAGGCCATTACGAATAAAGGGACTACGAGCATTCATAATGTGGACATATGTTTTACTATTTCTTAATTAAATATAAGTGGAATCGCTGTGTCACAAGGTACCTGTATGTTTTACTTTATAAGAAACAGGCAGTTTTCCAAAGTCGTTGAATCATAAACTTCTAGGACCGTACGAAAGTTTTGGTGTTCCACATCTTCCCAACATCTAGTACTGTAGCTTTTTAATTATAGCTATTCTAGTGGCTATGAAGTGGTATCTTATTACAGTGTTTCAGTCTTTTAATAGAATAAAACATGAATTCCCTTGAAAGTTGCTCTTTTTTCCCTTTAATTTCTTTTTTGATAAATCCCAGGATAATATAACATGTTTTAAGTTCTATAATTGCACTAATATACAAATTTCCACTTGCTCGTATATTCCCATTTATCTTTTGAGGTGAAGTTTTCCATTCAGGCATTATTTTTCAAGATTTTTTTTTATTACATTGGGAAAGCTTATAGAGAAATGTTTTTCCACTTTGAAGCTACATGAGTAATGTCTCCTGGATGTTTTAGTTTGTTTAAATGTCCACTTTTTAAAATGGAGTTTTAAAAAATAATGAAAAAAATAATTAAATGCTCCTGTAAATGCAGAGGTTATAACTGATCATGATTTAGCAAATAGGAAAGGTACTGCAATTGGATTTGCGAATCATCTGTTACAGAAAGATGATGGAAAAAAGGAGAAAAAGGCCCTATTTGAGATAAATCATAAATTTCAATAAGAAAAAACACTAAGAACTGCTAAATTTACTAGCTTTTTTAATAAATCACCTAAACAGTTAACATGGTTGCCAGAGTTAGTAAATAAAAATATAAGACTCCAAGTTAAATTTGAATTTCAGATAAACAGCAATTATTTTTTCTAGCATAAGTATGTCCTATGAATATTTGGGTCATACTTATACTAAACATGTATTTGCTGTTTATTCATATTTTACTGGGTATCCTGTATTTTATCTGGCACCTCAACTTTTTTTTTAATAACATGGAAACCGTTATTAAAATTTCTTTTAAAGCAACACTGACTCTGATTGTACATGATATGATCGACAAATTCTGAAAGGCTCATGAGCATATATATTCATAAACAAGAATACAAAATAAATAAAAACACAAAAGCATCAGTTGGTGTGTTGGTTTGCTAGGACTATCATAACAAAATATTTCAGATTGAGTGGGTTAAACAATAAAAATGTATTATCTCAGCTTTGGAGGCTAGAAATCTGAGATGAAGGTGTCATCTGGGTTCATTCCTCCTGAGGACTGTGAGGGAAGGACCGCCTCCAGTCCTCGTTCCTTGGCTTGTTGATGTCTGTCTTCTCCCTGTGTCCTCACATCATCTTCCCTCTGTATGTGTCTATGTTTTAACTACCTCTTTTAGAAAGACACCAGTCATATTGAACTAGAACCCACTCTAATGACTTAATTTTAACCTACTGACCTCTATAAAGATTCTATCTCCAAATACAGTCATGTTTTGAGTATTAAGGGGCAGAATTTCAACATACACAGTTTTAGAGGACACAGTTTAGCCCACAACCACTAGGAAGAGGGTTAGAAGAGACTGACAAGGGAGTGAATGAATCTGGGATAATGAAGGGAATGAATGAGAGTGTGGCTTTTATCTTAGGCATAGGAAGTATTACAACTTAAATGTGGTTTTATCTTGCCAGTATGAGTTTTAAAAGATAGTTATCCAGGACATTCAGCAACTACTCTTAGATTTCGGTATGGAAATCTCAGTGGAGCCAAGATTTCCATTCTTGGTGAACTAAAATCTCAGTGTAACAAACAGAAGAAAACATCTACAGGTAAGGTGGCTTAACATCTGTAGGTGTTATTTCACCTTCTTCTCTAACGTTTGATGATGATTCATAGATCAAATGAAGAAAAAGAAGGGAATAAACTTGGAATCATATTTTAAAATGTTTTTCAATCCAGAATGTGTAATGGATGTATTGAAATTCACTTTGAATAACAAAAATGATTTTTCCCCTAAACTTTAAAATTCATTTAAAACCATGGTTTTATTCAGCAAAATTCTTCTTCAGGGGATTATTCTCTACTTTTTCAAGAATAATCATCCTTGTATAACACAAAATCCTGGTCCTGCTCATTAAGACACATTAAGAATGAAATCACTGTTTATCTTCTTATACTCTGAAAAGGAAAAATATGTTAAAACAATTGATGGAGATTTAATAATATTTCAACATTAATTACCTTGAACATAAGCTGTATCAGTGTGTGTGTAAAACTCAAAAGTTCTGTCTTATACAATTTTCCGGGAAAAGTTGAATGGCCGTGTCTGTTTTTTTAATTCACATGTAACCCACCTATGGTGATGCTCATGTAAAAACAAGAAAATGATTCACAAGGCAGAACATAATTTACATCACAACCAAGAGAAAATATTACGAGGGCAAGGCTATTGTTCATATAACACACAGATTCTCATGTTTTAAGTACAGAATGGCATAGATTGATCTCACTAGAATATTTAGTAGAATTTATCCATCAACTTTGTCCAACAGATAGCACAAAACTTGAATTTGTATTTTTTCCTTTATTCCATGATTTCTCAAAGAGATAGACTGAATAAATTTATAAAGTCTCCAGCTGACTCATCTATTATTCAACCTGAGAAAATATACAGGATGAGAAACTGTATAAATATGCTACATACCATATCAATGAAGCCTTCCTTGATGAGATGTTTCACTTTCTCTGCTTTGCCTAAATACATCAATTACGGACATTTAATTGCAGTTAATTGTTTACCTGTCCATTGCCCCTTAGTAAACTATGAGCCCAAGCACTCTTATTTACCAAAGCTTAGCACAAACAGATAGTTAGCATTAACTAAATAAAATGTCTGTTAAATAAATAAATGAATACACATTTTGAAATAATTATAGTAATAACAGGTGCAATTCAGTGCAATCTCACTATGTGCCTGGTAACATGCTAACCCAGTAAAATGAACTATTTTGCTTTCTTCATGACCTAATAATGTATATCTTATTATTATATACTTCCCAGATAAAGATACCAAGGCTTGAAGCTGTTAGTCAGTGCCAGCGCTGGGATTTGGACTAAAGTCCTTCTGTTTCCAGAGCCTGCCCTGCCTGGGGTTAGGATTCCCACCCTGCCTCTTATCAGCTGGATGGTGTTGGACAATTGATGGAATAGCTCTATGCCTCAGTATCTTAACATTCCTGTGCCTTAGTTTCCCATCTGTAAATTGGAGATAGTAAGAATTACCTATTCATGAGATTGTGTTGAGTTGTAAATGATTTATTGACCCCAAAGCACTTAAAACCCAGCCTGGCTTGTGGTAAGTACCATGTAAGTGTGAGCATTTTTGTTTCTACAGATCATATTATACTATATATTTAGCATTTACATTTTTATCACTTGTTTACCATCCTGCTCTCAGTTCTTGAATACACTGCAACCTGCTATATGTTCCACACTCTGCAGTTACACTGGCACAATGATTACATGAGCCCTGTTCACTTTTTTTTTTTTTTTTTTTTGGAGATCAAATCCCTCTCATACAAAGCTCAGGTTAAAACTGAGCAAGCCCCTACAGGTGTAACTTTGTGCTACCTGAACAGAAGAGATGAATAGAGAAGGTGGCTGAGTATTTCTGGGCGGAAACAGAATCAAAGAAGCGAATGGTCTCTGGCATCATATGTCCTACTATTACAAGGCCAATTTGTTAGTCTACTGTATTTGGTGGAATATTGTGTTTTGAGCAAAGAAAGGAAATGATAAAGTAACATTAGCTAATTCACTGCAAGCATTAGATGTATTAGGTTTAACATAGATTTAAATAATAATAGGATGCAGAGAAAAAAAGGAAATAGAGCTACATTTCAATGACACTGAATAGCAGCTCTGTTTTTGGAAGGCCGTTTTATCTTTCAACGGTGCCAGGTGTAAGATACAAGGAAGGCATACCTGAAGGACATTGCCAGAAACAATGGAAATTCTTAAACAGAAGGTCTCCTTGAAGACTAGAATTAACCAATATGATTTGTTGCCTTTCGATATACAAGATCCATTTGTTAACTATGAGCAAGAATTAGTTCCACGAGTAATTAGTGCAATAACTCCCACTAATCTTGATCTGTTATACCCTACAATTTGCTCTTAATATTAAATAAAATATTAAAATGTGTGACTATTTTTATATCATCAGCCTTAAAAATCTCACTAAGCTATTTTAATCAATATACTTGTTTTAACTAAAAGCCATTTAATCTCCTGACTTATACATTAACCTTCCATTAAGTATTAGTGAAGAAGTTAAATGCACCTTAGTCAATAATGCTAATGCAGGAACCCTTGTATTACCTATGGAGAAATGCGTATTCATATTATGTTAAAGTGGCTATCCTTAACGATTAGCCATTATGTGTCAGGAAAGTGATAATAAATTTGAAATATTCCATGAGAAAATGAATTATAATGTTGAAACTGAGTTCTCTGTACTGTAATAATTTTGAAATGAGGTCATTTGCTTCTTCTGGTCAGTGCCTTTTAAGGCAATGATATTGAAGTGATGAAGACACCCTGGGTGACACTTTAACCTCACCTTGCGGTTTCACATCTTGGTGGGTAATAAATGAGGCTGCTAATTGAAGCTGAGACATATGAATCTATTGATGGTAGTGTTTTAACAAGTACTCATTTTGTGTAAATAATGTGCCAATATCTGTAAGCTGCTTATAGTAATACAGAATTTCTTCTGCTTCAAACCCATGCTGCATATTTTTGTCTACCCCTTTATCGTGAAGTGAGATCTATTTCAATCCCCCTTCCTGCACATTCTTGTATTCCTCTAGCATTTTTCTACAAATTTCCTCCCATCAAACTCTTACTTTATGTTAAGATTACCAATATAAATTCTGATGGTTTATGGGAGCACACAAACACACGTTCTTCTGCACTGAGGAAAACTGATATGCCTAGATAAGAAGCTGCTTCTTGGATCATCTAGGAAAATGTGTAGGCTCTAAATAGCATTTTTCCAGATATCTTCTTCCACTGTTGTAATGACAAATGCAGATGTTTATTTATCATCATGTTTCTGTATCCACAAATTTTCTTCATGTTTGTATTATTAGACATAACAAATATTATTTCATGACTTAAGAAAAATAACTAGATGTTGGGAAGTAGTCATGAATCAGTTCAAATTAAATGGCTACTCTTCTTGTCTTTGCCACCTGTAGGTGTCCTTGCAATACCTTAGGAAAAGATACTAATATTTTGAATAATATATATAATATATATGTGTGTATGCATTCCATGGATTTTCAGTTTTTTAAGGAAAATGTGTAAACTCTAAATATTTAGCCCACTAAAAACATGTCTTAATTTTCTTAAGGCAAGAATGGTCTTTTGACTTACTGCTATTAAGGAACAAAACAGAATTGATGCCTAACTTAATCATTAATAAAATGTTTTAAATCTTTGTACTATTTTGTGCCTAACAAAGAGTCTATCTAAAATTGTTCTAAGGCTGGTATTAACTCAATAATGGCTCTATTTCCATGCTAATTACTTAAAATCTCAGTTCCTCCCTCTGGTAAATGTATTTCCATGCATTTTGTATCATCAGTTATTAAATAAAGTCATTACTTTTGGGGTTACATCATAAATGTTTTAATCATATATTTATTATATATTATAAGAAGCATAACTCCAAAATTACTTTATTTTTGTACTAATAAATTATTTTAATTACTGTATTTTTATTGCATTATTTTAGGAAAACTATGTTGGTGAATAAAAAATTTAGTCTGGGCACCCGTAGTTCATAATCAACAGCATATAATTTTTATTCCATTTGAAGATGGGTTATATAATGTTTTATCTTATTATACTCTTTTATCAATAAAAATACCCTAAAATACTCTTGGAATTTCAAACTTGCAAACACTTTTGTCTATAAAAAGGAAATAAGAAAGATAACAGGAAATTAAAATTTTACACATAGTGTTCATGAATGTGTTTATCTTATAGAATTGCTCTATTACTCTGTTGAACTAGTAAGAGCCACACATTGAATACTAACCATGTTGCAGACGAAGCTTTATGTATTTTCCATGTTTCAATTTATTTTAACCTCCCAATATCATTAGTCATATCTACCATTTCTCTCTTACAAATGGGGAAATGGAGTTATAGAGAAGGTAAGTAAGCTCCTCTGCAAAGACGCATAGTGGTTTGGCCAGGATTTGAAGTTGGGCAATTGGCTTTATGGTCCATGCTTAAAAACACCCTGTATATCTTTGACATATTGTAATTAAATGCAATGTAGAAAGGTCTTATAATTATGGCAAAGATTCCTCTTTAGCATCTTTCTTTTTACTGAAGAATGGATTTGATAAAAAATAAAATTATAGAAATAAAGAATCTTTGTGGGTAAGTTCTTGCAGAGCTACCTTGCCCCACTAAATGGGGGCAGCAAAGCAGGGATAGTTCATTCTGTAACGTTGTCTTTATCACCAACTTTTATTCACTATGATTCACTCTTTTAGAATTTTGAGAAGAAACAAACTGGTGGAAATTTCTTTACTACATTCATTACTCAGAAAGCTCTGTGAATAACAAGATAACTGAAAATAAGATCAAGGTGGGTAAAAGTCAGAGTACATATTAGGGGACTAGAATCCAAGCTGCATTCTAACATGATAGAGATCAAGTAATCAGTTACTCCTAGAAAACAATGGAGGTAGGCTTCTCCCAAAGATGTCAAACTGGGTGAAAGATTAGAACTCTAGCTCCTAAGTAACATCGGGAGAGACTGTAGAAACAAAAGCATAAACATTAACCTCCCATAAAACATCTGCTACTGGAGTAAATGGACACATCCCAAAGTAAAGCAAATATGACCAAAGGATAGAGATAAAAGGATAGGCTTATCATATTACAATTCTAACTTGTGGAGAAGGCATAGATGGAGACAGGATGTCAACGGGACCCATAACATTATGAAAGGGGATGCATTGACTTACATACCCTTTCCTGGGGAAAAGGTAAAGTATAGAGACATTTGTATAGGCTCAAAATACTCAGCTGGAAAATAAAATAAAGTAATGGTTTAACTTTAAGAGGCAAATTGATAGATACAACTCTTCATTCTATGAAATAATGAGGAAAATGTATGTGGATAGGAAGATAACTATTAACAGAAGTTAGAAAACTTAAGTGAAATATGTTTAACTTTCTATTATCAACATGAATATCCTCTCTGACCTTCTACAAAGTAGCTAGTTATTTCCAGAGACAAAATATCAGATTAGATGGACCTTGTTTACTCAGTATAAAATTAACTATGGTCTATGCTTCATGTGTATTTCAATTTTATTTCCATCCATAGTTCTGTGAATTCCACCCCAAGAATTCTTTTAGATTTTACACAAAGTTTTGGTTGCTTTGATAAGGTGAATTACAAGCATGTAAAAAGTGATAAAATTATTAAAGGATGGGGATAGATTAAACAGATAGATGACAGATAGATAGATAGATAGATAGATAGATAGATAGATGATAGATAGATGATAGATAAATGATAGATAGATGACAGATGATTTATAAATGACAAAAGTGAGCAATTAAAGAATATTCATCTTTTCTATGAGCAACACATTTTTATTTTAAGATAAGATAGCAAATTGGGGCACCTGGGTGGCTCAGTCGTTAAGCGTCTGCCTTCGGCTCAGGGTGTGATCCTGGGGTCCTGGGATCGAGCCCCACATCAGGCTCCTCCGCTGGGAGCCTGCTTCTTCCTCTCCCACTCCCCCTGCTTGTGTTCCCTCTCTCGCTGGCTGTCTCTCTCTCTGTCAAATAAATAAATAAAATATTTAAAAAAAATATAGCAAATTGATATATATGTTGCTTGCCATTGATTGTCAAGTTTTTCAAAATTATGTAGATTTCTTTTTTTATTTCTCTTAACAAATATTTTGTTGATAACAGGCTAGCAAATTCTTCTAGCTACTTTCTACTTGTAATTTAAGTACTTTTACAGGCTATATTGATTTTCAGGTCACCAGGATACTATTTAACAAATGGAAATTTATTCCAACATATTCTAAATGGATTTAAGTATAATATATTTGATGATGATTTAAAGGTGTGAAAAGGATATATATATATATATATATATACTTTAGCATTCATCATGTAAGAAGTATATCTGTTAATGAAAGGAATATTGTACCTGGAAGTGTATCTGGTAGACTTTTTGTATTTTCTGTGTAAACCACTAACTTGACACATAATCTTCTTGTTAGTAACAGTTAGTGTAAAGTTACATAGCTTTACAGTATTACTGAAATGATGATAAAGCTATTTATAAAACACTACCCTCATTCCCATTCTCCTCAGTCTCTTCTCTTTATTCTTCCACTGCTGCCCTCTTTTTCCATCCTGCCCTCTGAGCCCAGATATAATTTTGAACAAAATATTTTTTTGATTGTTACCCTCCTCTCAGACTACCCCCCCCCATCACCTCCTCTTTTATCTAAAGCTTAGTTTGTCCTAGGACTTTCCCCCACCCTAGAGTCAGGATCTTCTTAGTTCTTACTATGGCATCTCATCTTTTACTCTTATCCCCTCTTCTGGTTCCCTATGTACTCCTCTGTGTTACTCCCAGACACTTAACCTCATCATATCACACTTGAAACAAGCTCATCAGTCTTCTTCATTGCGAGGCTACCATTGTGTGCGAACTTTTGATAAGAAGGGCAGTCAAGGTATATAAGGAAATGGCTTTGGGGTTGTCTTCATAAAATAAAAGTAGTTAACTTAGTAAATTCAACCAACTGGACTTTGTGGAAGAAGAAAGAACTTTCAGGTATTCTCATCTGTGAGTTCTCCTCTGACTTTATCCAAAATTATCTTTAGATAACAAATAATATGGTCTTTTATCCATTGTTTTAATATGTTGGCTTTGGTATTACTACATGAAAACAAACCACAGTACACATGAACACAAGACAAATTGAGTAAGTGCCCTTTACCCTGTTGCCAAGGGTTTGGAATCATCCTGCACACTACTGATTCCACTGCTTTTCCTGCTTAGCCACCATGGGGAGCATTCCTTCTTGTCTTCTAATGCCCCTTATCTTGGCTGGTCTTGAGCTCAAGTTTTGTGACTTTCTGGACACCAGTGTCCTTCCGTCCTTTCAAACCCACTTTTGCCATAGCATTACTTATTGAGTTCCTTCACTTTGTTTCCTTCTGAAATCTGTTCCAGCACCAGTCTCCAACCACTGCCTCCCTTCTTTCCTAGTCTCTAACACTCTTACACCCAGAATGCCCTTTTCTCAGTCCATTGTTACCCCTCTAGTGTTTTTCTTTTCCCATTGACCCTACAATAGTTCATCAACGATAAGCACCAGTATGTTCAGGTTATGGCCCTTATATTTACCAACTGCACCCATAAGACAAAGCTTCAACGTTGGATCAATTGCTCCATTTGCCTTTCCATTTTCATACCTCAGCTACCTGCAGGTAGGGAAAACAGTATTCTAATTGAAGAAATTTTAGCCAATTACTTACGGTATGCCAAATAGCAAACAGGAAAAAACAATATGCCCTGCCCTAAAAGAATTTATGATAACCCAGTCATGCAGATAGAAGCTGAACTTTACTATTCTATTTTACTGCTTCTTTATCTGTATTTATTAAGTTCTCTCTCTTCTATTCATCACAGAAACGTCACCTTTCTTTAAACCATCAATATCTCTCAAGAAATAACCTTTTACCCTTCACCGAGAAGATCAAGGTCAGTATATATGAACATATTCAACTTCTTTCCCATCTTTTTGTTCAAGGTTAATCTTTTGATATGTTTTAAGTCTCAGTTTCCTCCCTCCACACTCTACCACCAACCTTTACTTGATCAGTTATTTCTTAGCTCTATCTTCAATTTTTTTCTTAATATTGCTCTTTTCTCATCAGAATGTATTTATAAATATTACATTTTTTAAAAGAGTCCATTTTCTAGCTAGTTAATTGAACACTTAGTACATGCCAGTCTCTGCGACAAGTCCTTTACATATCTTATTTCATTTTCATAATAACTCAAGAGACGTAGAATATTATCATTATTTTGTAGATGCTGCAACTGGGATTACAGAAGTAAGCCCACACAAAATAGCAAAAATGAAATTTGAGCCCAGGCCCTTTGTTCCAAAGGCCAAGCTTTTAACCACTTTGGTATTTACTTATTCTTTTGTCTCCTTGATGATTTCATCTACTAGTGTGGTGGTTGGTTTTACATCTCAACTTGGCTAGGCTGTAGCACCCAATTATTTAATTAAATACTAATTTAGGTGTTGCTGTGCAGCTATTTTCTAGATGTGGTTAACATCTAGAATCAGTCAACTTTAAGTAAAGTAGATTACTCTCTATAATATGCATGGCTCTCACCCAATCATTTGAAAGGCCTTAAGAGCAAAAACTGAGGTTTCTTGGAGAAATAGAAATTGTCCTCAAGACTGCCCTACAGATTCTGGACTTGCTACACCCATAATTATGTGAGCCAATTATTTTTTAAAAATCACATGCACACACACACACACACACACACACACACTTCACTAATGATTTTATTTCTCTCTGGAGAACTCTGATACATATAGCAATGACTTTTATTGATAGCTTCAGCCCTTAATTCTTTCTTGCTTCCATATCTAGTTATTTAATTCTCTATTGTACTTCTCCATATAGGTGACCAAAGGAAATTAAGCCCATGTCCAAATTGTGTTTTTATCTCCATTTCTTTCCCAGTATGTTTCTCCTCCTATGGCTCAAACTTGGTGAATGGCAACACCTACTTGACTGTCAAACCAGACCCTCTGTCTTGCTCTGAATCACTCATGTGTTGTTTCAACAAACATTTCTCCTTTGTCTCTTTTTTATCTGTTGTCCAGTTTTCAGTCAATTTGCCAATAACTTTGCTTGGACCACCACCATTTTTGTCTTCATTATTGCCATGACACCCTCTTTCTTAGAATGGTTTCAGTTTTCCTGACTGAATCTGATTTAATATACTTTTCAAATCATCCTCAGTTTGAGACAGTTGCTCCTTCTGGCTTATATCTCCCATGGTTTACATCTATCATAGTAATTATTACGCTGGCTTATAATTGCACCACTAAGAGTTTCTTTTTTCCCTAATATACTGTAAGCTTCATATTTTGTTCATCTTTTTACCACTAGTGCCCAACACAGTCCTTGGCATCCAGAAGGAACCAACAAAGATAAATTAGCAATGAAAAAATATTATTTAATATTTAAGTAAGAAATAAAGAACAGATTATACATTTCAGTGAATGTCTGTAATATCCACACAGCTAGCTACCCTCAAAATACTTGTTCTCCTTTATTATTTAAAGTTGCTTTAAAGTTGCTATGTAGCTGGCACCATATTTCCCGGCTTCCCTTGCAGGTAGACATGGAAATGCAATTACTTTTTCCCAAGAAGCTGTGGGTTTTTTTTGAGAAATAGGTAAGACTTCTCGATGTTCTTTCTCTCCTTGTTGTATATGGACCCTGATCATGACAAAACTATACATTGGAAGGATCCTAGAGCTCTGAATCACCACATGGAGGAAAGCAGCTGCTGACTGCATTGTAAGTTTATGTGTGCAAAAATCAAACAGAGGTATCTGTTACAGCACTGAAATTTTGAGGAACTACTTGTCAGAGCAGCTATTTTTTCTAAATTAGTATAATATTCAACCTAAAATTTAAAAATCATACATTTATAATTTTTGATTCAATGACATTGCAGATATAAAAGTGTCCCCCAGTAATCAGCCTTCATAATGTCAATATCACCATCTCATTCAACTTTATCTAAACTGAATTTAGAAGGTTGAAAAGCCACTGATTTTGGTAAAGGCATTTGGATGTACTCCCATTCTTTCTCCACACCACGTGGTTGTTATTAGCTTTTGAGAGCTAACACAGAATTTAGCCAATGTCAGAAAACATAGTTGAAAATTTAAATTTTGTCATTATCAGAAATTACCTTATTTCTAAAATGATAAGAGCTATCCTGATTGGTTGTCCCCAAAACGCCATTTTTAAAACTCTATTTGAAAATTTATTTTGAGAGGTTTCATTTGAATCTTTTCTTTAGTTCAAAGGATACTCTTTTATTGAATTGTTACCAAAGGAAAAAATAAATTTTATAAAATTGAAGTAAAAATGATGAACTATTCAGAATGAGTAATTTACTGAGAAGGTCAGTAATGAAGTTAAACTTCATTTAACTTGCATATATTTCTTATATCTATGAAATATCAAAGGCAGAAGCCCAAAAAAATGCTGTCAATATAGTTTCTATGTATAAAACCTTATAGAAACCCTTGTGCACATATCACTCAATACCTATAAGTTATCTTGATATATGGTTCCAGTGAACATTCAAACAAAATAAAAAGATTTAGGAAAAATTGTTAGTGGATCAAGGATGTTCTACTATTTGTACTAAGAATTTGCACCATATTCTAATAAATACCTGGTGAATCATTCAATCTCATCTTTGAACAAATTTTAAAAGAATGCCAAGAAAAATAAGAAAGCTTGTACAAGTCTGTTTCTTTGACTGAGTCAAAGACCATTTTTTCCAAATTGAGATGTCATGATTTCTCAAGGTAGTTTTTAGGGGAGAGGCACCTGGAAATATTGCATATGTTTTGGCTAAAACTACTCACGATACATGTTCAGGAAAAGGTCCTGAGAATAGATTGCCAGAAACTTCTTCTATAAATATCTTACTTTTCTCCAAGTCACTTTGTGGTAGAAGCCCGAATGGCAATCTTGACGGACATAGGCAGCTAACTAATGTATTGATGTAGGATAGACCAGTGATCCTGTGCTTTACCTCTTTTCTATTGAATTTAGAAGATATAATGCATGTAAATCCCTTAAAACTGTTCTGGCAGAGTAAGCATTCAATACTGGAAGAGGCCATATATCATAAAGTTTAAGTGCACATGCTCTGGAGCCAGACTGCCTGGGTGTGAGTCCCAGTCCTACCACGTCTCCCCATGTGACTCTGAGCAAGTACTTAACCTCTTTGTGCTTCAGGTTTCTTTTCTTTTTCATCTGTGAAGTAAGGATAATAATCTAACTACTTCAGAGGCTGGTTGGGAGGATTAAAATAGTAAATGCATGTTAAGTGTTTAGAACAGCACTGGTCCCATAAGGGCTCAATAAATTAGCTATTATTACTTAGTATGTACATGATGCTTAATAAATGTTAGTCTCTTCCTCCTATCACAAAAAGAAGTCATTTTATTAATTGTAAATGTAAGTCCTTGTTTTCTTTTATACTTTTTTTTTTTTAACATACTTAAATGCCATTTTCCCTTGGCTACTTCCCAGTGGTCTTTTTTTCTTATCACACCTTAAAATAAATTATTATTTTTCTATACATGAAAGATGTCCTAAACATTTAAAGGAAATAATTATATACATTTAAAATAAATGATTTCTATTAGAATCTTAAAAAATTAATTAGATTTACATTTGAAATCAGACTACATTTTTAAGGCAGCTTATTTCTCCTTTAAGGATGATGATATAGAGAATTCATTTTGAGCCTTCAGGGTATAAACAAAGACACTATTCAAGTTTCATAAATTCTTTTAACATGCCAGATGTAAAATCAATTAGCTGTAGTAGAAATATGGCCTCATATTTTAAGGGCTGCAACATTCTAATTGCTTGGTCTGCAGTTTTGGGTTTTTTTTTTAAACAGTAATATAAGGGGATTTGGGCTTAAACATTTTTCATTTCTAGAATGTTCCTGGTTGACTTTTGAAAGTACCCTAACATAAATGCACTGAGAATCTTCTTTGGAAATTTAAAAACAGAAAAACACATCTATAATTTCAAAAGAACATCTCAGAAAGTCCCTTACCCCATAATAAAGGGCCATCAACAGGATTCATCTATGATCCTTAAATATTTGTTATGAGTGTTCAAAATTGTAAATGTCTATTCTAGAGACACTCTAAAATTTATGTTTTAGAAAGATTTCAACAGACTGAGATTGTTCAGGTAGATTAGACCTTGCCTAAGAAAAGAGAAAATAATACTCTTAAAAATATAATCATAGGCAGTAATGATGAGACAGTAGCTTACTGGAGTGGCCAATTAATGATTTTAGACTGGAGAGGTCAGGGGGTTTGACTAGACTTAGTTCTACATACCTAGACTATGTAAACCTCGGTCACATTATCAGAAAAATAAAGCATGGACAAATTGCTTGACTTAAATGGGTAGCTCACAACTAACATCTATTAGCAAAGCCTGTTCTAATGGACAGGTCTGTTTACATTAGTTTTTTATCAGCTCCTCACTGCCCTTTTCCAGATCAATTACTTGCTGATTTTTAGACAAAATTCAAAGTACTTCCTACCAAAGACACTTTTAACCATGCCTCTAATCTAAATCAAAACCAAGACATTTATTTTTCTTGCTCAAATGTGATATAGTTTGGCAATCACTTATCTGAAATATCTGAAGCCAGTTATGATTGGAAATTTGGGGTTTTCTACATTTTAGTTCTAAAATGTAATCTATATATAGTATACTTCATACTACCTTCAGCAGAGTGTGAAGCAGGATATCCTAAATAACAGCATTAATATATCTTCAGCATAAATATGTAGATATTCACAGTAATTAGAATAAATAAATAAATAACATAAAATAACTAAGTCAACTAGTAAGTTAACTAAAAATGTTAGTTTTATAGAACATTAGAGATTTTGGAATTGTAAATGAATTATTGTGGATTATAAATAGTGGATTGTATAGTATAAAAATAGTGAACTAAAGTGATTCCTGATAATAAATTATGGTTGCTGAAATCACAAATTTAATAAATCAGTAAAAGAATAATGCAAGTGTAGTTTTTATTATAGTAACCATCCCACTAGTAATAGTTCTAAACTCTGGACAAAATGTTTTTAAAAGAAACTTTACAAAGGAACTGGAAATCAACTAGCAGTAAACAGACCTGGAGGTAATATGACCTTTGAAAGGAGGGAACCAACTAGGTGAGATGCACAATTATACATGTTTTGGTCCCATAGGGACATTGGCTGGCTCTTATTTTCATGCAGAATGAGTCTGAGGAATCAGAGGTAGAGTTTGGGCTATCTAGACTGGCTGGAAAATGACTGGATAATGCCAGAAAAGAGATAGCCACAAAGAAAAAAGGGATTTGAAAACAAAAAACAAACAAACAAACAAAAAAACACCTCTCTTCAAATCCAAAGCTGATACTTGAATGGTTTATGCATGGAGTGAGACTCCAAACACCAGAAAAAACAAGAGCTGGATACTTGAGAGCTGAAAAGAGACTTCGAAAATCACCTGTCGCTGAGGGTTTGGATTTAAAGTTCTACTAAACTAGAGGACCCTAATAAACTTGGCTTTACATTGAACTCTGGAAGGAACATGAATAAGAAATAAAGACCGAATCCTAAGAGTAGGGACTTTGGCCTAAGAATAAGGGCACAATATAAACAGACCTTCTCTAATAAAGCCTAAAGCAAACCTTCACAATATTATGGTACTCTATCAGTAATTTAATGGTGTACCAGAATAAAATTTGCTATTTTTTTATTCCCTATTCTGTACCTTTTATCCTCATGACTTATTCATTGCATAACTAGAAGCCTATACCTCCCACTCCCCTTGACCCATTATGCCAACCCCCCCCCCACACTACTCCTTGGCAACCACCACAACCACTAGTTTGCTCTCTACATTTATGTGTCTGTTTCTGCCTTTTTTTGCTCATTTTGTTTGTTTTGTTTTGTATTAGATTCTGGATATAAGTGAAATCATATGGTATTTGTCTTTCTTTGATTTATTTCACTTAACATAATACTCTCTAGGTTCATCTATGTTGCTGCAAATGGCAAAAATCGCATTCTTTTTCAGGGCTGAGTAATATTCTATTGTGTATCTATACCACATCTTCTTTATCTATTTAACTATCAGTGGACACTTGGGTTGCTTGCATATCTTTGCTGTTATAAGCAATGATGTAATCAACATAGAGATACATGTATCTTTTTAAATTTATGTTTTCATTTCCTTTAGGTATATACCCAGTAGTATAATTACTGCATCATATGGTATTTCTATTTTTAATCTTTTGAGAAACCTCCATACTGTTTCCCACAATGGCTGTACCAATTTACATTCTCACCAATGGTGTACAAGAATTCTTTTTTCTCCATATTCTATCCAATATTTATTACTTATTGTCTTTTTGATTCTAGTGACTCTGACAGGTATAAAGTGATATCTCATTGTGGTTTTGATTTGCATTTCCCTGATGATTAGTGATGCTGAGCATTTTTTTTTAAGATTTTATTTTATTTATTTGACAGAGAGAGAGAAAGCCAGCGAGAGAGGGAACACAAGCAGGGGGAGTGGGAGAGGAAGAAGCAGGCTCCCAGCAGAGCCCGATGCGGGGCTCGATCCCAGGACCCTGGGATCATGACCTGAGCCGAAGGCAGACGCTTAACGACTGAGCCACCCAGGCACCCCGATGCTGAGCATTTTAATGTGTCTCTTGGCCATTTGTATGTCTTTGGGGAAAAAAATGTCATTCAGGTCCTGTGACTATTTTTTAATTGGATTATTTGTGTTTATTTGGTGTTAATTTGTATAAGTTCTTTATATATTTTGGATATTAACCCCTTATTGGACATATCATTTGCAAATATCTTCTCTCCTTCAGTAGATTGCTCCTTCATTTTGCTGATGGTTTCCTTCACTATGCAAAAGCTCTTTATTTTGGTGTAGTCACAATAGTTTACTTTTGCTTTTGTTTCCCTTGCCTTAGGAGATATATCTAGAAAAATGTTGCTAAGGCCAATGTCCAAGAGATTAATGCACATGTCTCTTCAAGGAGTTTTATTGTTTCAGACCTCATCGTTAAGTCTTTAGTCCATTTTTACTTTATTTCTGTGTATGGTGTAAGAAAGTAGTCCAGTTTCATTCTTTTGCATGTGACTGTCCATTTTTCCCAGTACCATTTGTTGAAGAGACTGTCTTTTCCTCATTGTATATTCTTGCTTCTTTTATCATAGATTATTTGACCATATAAGCATGGGCTTATTCACTATTTTTCAAAGGAAGATAATAGAATTCACAATTTCTGCAACATATCTTCCACATTGTTTAAAATACAACAATAAAAACTACCAAACATAGTAAAGAAACACAAAACCTTAACCCCCGTAGACCAGAGTGGAATAGGGTAAGGCGTGGAGAGAGAATACAACAACAATAAAAGCTACCAAACATAGGAAAGAAACACAAAAACTTAACCCCATAGACCAGAGTGGAATAGGGTGAGGCATGCAGAGATTTCAAAGATGTTGAAATTAGAAGACAACATAACCAGTATGTTGAAGTTGGCAGACAATATTTCATAATTACTTAGATGAGAATATTAAAGAATTTACAGGAAAAGATGATATAATGGTGAATTTCAGGACAGATATGGAAGCTATAAAAAAGAACCAAGTGAAAATCCTAGGGCAAAAAATATATCTCAACTGAAAAAATTATTATATAAGCTTTATAGCAGATTATATGCACATACACACAAAGAATCAATAACCTGTTTATACCAATCTATAGACTATACAAGTGAAAGCACAAAGAGAATACAAAACTAAAAAGAAAAACATAGAACCTTTATGATCTATGAGATTGTATCAGGAGATTTAACACTTGTGGCAATGGAGTCCAGACTAAGGCAGTGTCACTTGGGATACACTGGAAGGGAAACATAAAAGTGCTCTTAACATACCAGAGTTGTCAACAAAAGTCTTTCATTTATTAAGTCCTTACTGTGTGTCACTAATTTTGACTTTGGAGATACAGTAGTGAACAAAAATGACAAGATTTCTGATTTCATGAAACTTACATTCTAGTTATGGAAAACAAACACTGAACTAAAAATTTAAATCATATGTCATATAGTAATAAGTTCTCTGATGAAAATAAAATAAGTTGATATCATGGAGAATAGCCAGTTACTACTCTAAATAACATTCTGAAAGGTCTCTCTGAGGAGATGACACTTGAAATCTGACACAGAGAAAGTCCTGTGATTACGGGGGTAATTTAGAAAGAGAAAATAACTAATGTAAAAGGTCTTAAAGTAGAAAGAAGTTTCACATGTTTTAGGAACAGAAAGATAACAAGTGTACTTGGAGAGCACTAAGTTAAAGAGACTGTCATAGGAAGTGAGGATGCAAAGGCCAATCAGGTCAGGCCAGGGAAAGGAGATTACAACTGCTTTCTGTATGCAATAGGAAGACATTGAAGTGTTTTCAGTAACAGAGGTGGGTACCTGCCATGCCATGCCATGCCATGATTTCTGCTTTTAAAGCGTCAATATGGGAGGAAAAAATGTTACAGAGGGGAAAAGTAAAAACAGGAAATTTGATGTTAATTACACAAGGTAAAGAGGCATAAATTTCTAATGAGGAATAAGGAAAAACAGGACTCAAGAATGAGTTTAAGTTTGGGGCTTGAGAAATTGGCAGATGGTAAACGTGAGATAAAGAAAACCATGGAAGGAGTTTGAGGTAGAAATTAAAAGTTCTATTTTGGAATACTAAGATTAAGGTTCCTTCTAGGTATCCAAGTGGAGAAATCAAGTAAGTAGTCAGGTATATGAGAGTAAAGTTCAGGAAAAAGTTCAGGACTATATTTGTAAATCAGGGAGTCCATGGAATAAATATGTTCAAATCCATGAATCTAGGTAAGATCACTTAAACTATGGTTACAGAAGAGAAATAGCTAAGAATTCAGTCCTTGGGCACTGTGAAATTTAAATGTGACTAAGAATTCATGGGCAGTAAGGTAGAAGCAAAAACAATAGAATATAGTAAAAGCCAAGAGAAGCAGGTGTTCACAAAGGAGTTCTTTTATTTATTCAAATATTTATCAAGTATTTACCATGTAACAGCCAGTGTTTCAGGACTTGGTATACATCAGTGGATATTAAAATGTATAAAAATCTCTATTATTATGAAAATTATTTTCTCGTGGGAAGACATACAAAACAATAAGTATAATAAATTTTAAAATCATATTATAGAAGATGATTTTTATGAAAAAGATTTTTAATTAATTTATTTTTAAAGATTCTGTTTATTTTTTGAGAGAGAGAGTGAATGAGCAGGGGGAGGAGCAGAGGGAGACGTAGACTCCCCACTGACAGGAAGCCTGATGCAGGGCTCAATCCCAGGACCCGGGATCATGACCTGAGCCAAAGGCAGATGCTTAACCAACTGAACCACCCAGCCCTCCCCTCCACCCCCCCAAAAAATATTTTTTAAAGTAGAGTATGTTAGCAAGGGTATAGAGCACTAGGGGTAGTAGAAGAAGCGGTTTGTAATTTAAAATATTGTGGTCAGAATAGGAAATTCTTAACTTGTCAAAGACTACTGGAAGATTAAAAGAAAAACTGAAGACAGAGCAATGACTTCTAGATCTGAGGTAATTGATAACTTTTGATGAGAGTGGTTTTAAATTACGATGTCGATGGAGTGGGTTGAGAAGAAATTTCAAAATGAGAAGATACAGATAGTTACTGTAAAAAATCTTCTCAAGATTAGCTTCCAAAAAGAAAAAAAACTGAAGAAATTATTGAAAAAGGATGTAAAGCCAAGACAACACTGTCTAAATTTGGAAGTTGAAGAAGGGGGGGTATGCTGATGGAAAAGATCCAGGGTGGATAGAAAGAAATTGATGATACAAAGCAACAGGAAAAAAAATGCAGAAGTGAAGCAGTTGGGACACTGAGAACAGATGGTATCTCAAAACATGGTGAAAGTGATTGCTTTGGATACAAGTTGGTACAAGTCATTATGCCCAATTATTGTAGTCCGGTAGAAGGAGAATATGGCAAATTTGAGTAGGTTAGTAGGTATAATATGGTTGGAGAAATTGGATGAGTTCATTTGATTATGTTTACTGATCCTATGGACCATGAATATAAGCCTGTGAAATAATTTCAAGAGAATTTCATGGTATGCTCATTAGGTATCAGTCATACCTATTTTCTTCTGGATTCTAACCCAGAAAGGACAGAAACAAGAAGCCAAATAGAAAAAGAACTATCAGGGGTTTTTTTTCGTTCAAACAGTGAAATGATACAGTATGTACAGTTAGATATTTGGATCTAGAGTTCAAAGAGAAGCCTGAGATGGAGACGAAGAGTTCATAGTCAATGGTTAAAGCTTTGGATTCGAATTAGATCATCTAGAAAGAAGATATAGTGAGAAAAAAGTAGAGAACTGAAAATGGAACTCTAAGAAAAATTCATATTTCAGGTGCAAAAAGAAAAAGCAGGTTTCTAAGAAATAACCAGAAATTCAGTAACTCAGAATTTAACATATTTAGTTATAGTAGCAAATACCAAAGAAAAATTAACTGAGATAAGAGAAGATAACAATTGGAAGTAAGAATTTTAGTGGACTAGATCTAAAGCTGGACTCCAATAGATTGAGCACTAAAAGGGAGGGAGGGAGAGTAATGATGTTGAGGTGGGTCTATTATTTCAAGAATCTTGATTGTAATGGGGAAAAGAGGGAAATGAGAATAATTAGATGGAGTTGACTTTTTGTGTAGGTTTTATACATTTTTAATAATAGAGATTCAATCTAGTTTATTCTATAAGAGCAATGAAAAGTAGCAAAAGGAGTTTACAGACATGAGAAAGAATAATCAATAAAACAAGTATCTCAAGGGTATAGAGGAATGGTGGCCATAGCAGAAGGTGATAGATTGAGTCACAGACAAGTAATTGTATTAATTTGGTATGTATTGGTAGAGGAAACAGTGATCTCTTGCCTGAAATTTTCAGTTTTCTTGGTGAAATTGGAACCAAGTGAAAATAGAACAGATTAAAGAAAGGAAAATAAAATCAAATGAGATTCTTTTTCCTAAGTGGTCTACTCAACCTGGCCAGAACCCAGGGTAAATAGAACAAAGAAATGAACATACAAATCTATGAAATGAGATACTAAACAGAAAGATACCTGCAGAAATTAAGATTTTCAGGAAGACAATTCTTATTCCACAGATGAAAATTACTTTCCCATCTCCAGTCCCCCATGAAGAGATCAACACCTAAGAATCTCTAAGATGAATTCAGATTTTTTTATAAAAGAAGAAAAAGCACATGCAGGCAGTACAAGACACATGATTAACTAAGGGCAGGAGAAAACCAATGGCTCATGTTTATGAGTTATGACTTGAATAAACTTTTAAAAATGAGAAAATAAGGAGTTCTTTTCCTTTTCTGATCACTAAAAGAAATCACACCAAATTAGCCACAGTTTCTGGTATGGTCCTAGTAGATTAATGCCATACATAAAGTATATGAAATACAGGCATTTGATGGAGACTTCAGTGAGATTCTTGATGCACTGAGAATAGTGAACTTGACAACTAGATTTATCCAGGGGAATTGGTAAGTAACAGAAAGATTGCCAATTAATGGATTGATACTGGCCGGTAGGAAGGTCTCTAAGTGGAATGTTAGGAGTGAAGTTTTCAACCTTACCATTGCAAACATCTTATCGATGACTTGGATGCTGTAACACATGGCAAGTTTATGATGGGAAGAGAAAGCTAACAAAAATGCATGTGAGTGTGTGTAAGATAGAAAAAGAGAGAAGGAAGGAAGGAGGGGAAAAGAAAAGGAAGACACCAACAGAGGAAAGGATATCTATCCACTCGTCTTCAAATCTACTGCCATCATTCTGATCATAGTTATCATAGTTATAATTCTTGTCTGAAGGGCAGCATTACCAACCTATTTTCTTGCCATCACTTTTACGGTTGCCAAATTTATGGAAATGTAAAATCAGAAGGCAGATAAAAACAGGATGGTGGCATAAGAAGGATTAGTGACAGCATGAAAATATGCGAAGATGGTGACCTTTGAAGCCTGACAAACGTGGGCTTAAATTTTGACTCTCTAGTTACTAACTACGTGACTTGGTCAATTTATTTAATCTTTTCGTGCCTCATTTTCTTCCTCTGAATAAAAGACATGTCTATCATAGATATCCTGATTGAGGATTCAATGAGATTATGTAGATAAAGTGCCTGGGTGATTTGTTCCTATTAAGTTGTTGCAATGAATACATAAAAAACTGTTGTAGGAACTGACAGTGATTAGCTTCAAAAGGGAAGGTGGAGAGGACAAGAGAATTGTCTTCAAAAAAGTAATTGTCTTAATACCTGAATACTTATTGTTTCAAGTATCATATATTTTAAAATTTGGTTTATATAAAAACAATAGCCTACAGAACAATGGGTAATATATCATAGAATAAAGATTTGGACTCAGTATTAGAAGAATATTTTCTGACACATAGAATTGTGAGAAAATATATAAGCTGCCAGGGGATATAGTGAAATTCCAGTTATTGAATGTATTCTAGCAGAGGATAGAAAATACCAAAGCAATCATTCAGGAGCTGCATGTGTATGCTAGAAGACAAGATAAGATGGCTATAAAATTCCTTTCTACAATTTGACATTTAAAAAATTCTACAATAACAATATAATTCCTTCTCATTTGGAGTAATTCATATTAGAGATTGGACTATAAAATGCATTTTTATCTTAAAACAGCTGCAATATCACTATGCACCTATAACAGAGGGTTTGATCACAGGTACATCATATATTTGAATCAAGGAATTTTGATGCATTTAAATTTTTTATCATCCACTCACTAGATACACACATTCACACACACATACATAGTAATAGCAATTATTTTAACCTATTTGACACATACATCTCTCTGAAAAGACTATCATATTGCTGATAAAATCATAAACAATTCTTTGGGCTTATTTTACTTTTGGAAAATCTTAAAATAGAGGATTATCCATCTCATCTGTATGTACTCTTTAAGTCTAAATTCACAAAGAATTCACGGACTCAGAGTTCTATTTTCTTTAAAGCTTGTAAGTGCGTATTTAGAAAAGAATAGAAATGAAGAAATTTCTACTTCTGTTTTTAAATTATTTTTTCCTTTTAAATTATTGGTCTGAGAGGGAGAAAAATAATCACTGCTATGCTTGGCATTTCTGCTTACTGATCCATAAAAGGAAATTGTGTTGAATTTTTTTTCCAGCCTAAAAAATAGCAAATCTATAGCTGTGTTCCTTCTTCTGTTTACCTCTCTTTTATGACAAGAATGAAGATAATGACCAAAATATATGCAATACTTAAATGTTGTCAGATATTCATCATATTTATATTCTTTACCGACTCCACTGTCCATAGTGATTTAATACTACATTAAAGTCAAACCTGGGAGGACATCATAAACAGCTCTTGTTTAAAGGGCATTGTGAAGGAGAGCCTTTAATCTGATTGATGAAATAAATGGAAAGTAATCTATCCTCTATTCAACAGCTTGTTGATGATATGAAAGAATTCCTACTCAAGCAAGCAAGGCTTTAAAGAGAAAGACCTCTTTCATCCTGTCAGCCTCTCATTTTTAGAAAAAAGTTAAGTTTTTCATCATGGTTCAGGGGAGTCCTTGTAAAACGTTCATTGAAAATTTAAGAGCAATTACAGTGTCAGACAGCTAGAAAAATTGCTTTTACTGAGTGAGAGTTCTCTGACAGATGCATTGTGGGAGAATTGATTCTTTCTAAGGGATAAGTGAATTGTCATTGTTAGGCTCTTCTCATGACATCTAGCTAGATGTCATCTGCTTTGTAACAGAAGATTTGAATCAGACAACTGTACTCAACACTAGACAGTGTCTAGATTAGTTCTGCAAAGAAATAAGGCTTTGCTCTGCATGGCATCAACTGAGCTTTTAAAGATTACAGATGAGCAAGGGTTTCAGAAAAAAAGTTAGAAAAATCAAAAACAAAGCTTTATAGCCACTTCAGAAAGCCTGGATGTTTAACCTGTAAGGAAGTCTGTCAAATCCTTGTGGAAACCATATAGAGAAAAGATCAATAGGATACCTACTGGCTCCATTAGCTTGATGTAAAAGGGGGAGAGGGAAGCTGCTCTTCCACAAGAGAAACTACATTATTCCAGGGATTATGCGGGATCAGTTCACTTTGCAGAGAAGAAGAAGAGAAAATGAATGAAGATTCTTGGTGGGCCAGGACTGGAGAGAAAGGGCTTGTCAGGTAATATAACTGGTGATAAGAAAGCGGCTTATTGACTGGGAGGTGTCTCTAATTAGACGTTCATTTGCATAGGGGAAGGTGCCAGTTCTAATCTGGAGTGAGGCTGGAGGAGATGTGCAGAGAAATGGCTGTCACCCAATCTGCTGCAAGCTAAGTCTAACATAATTCGTGAATTTTGTACTCGCTCGTTATTTACACTGACTTTCAGAGTGAGGGAATATACTTGCTGTGGAAAAATATGCATTTTAATGAATAAAATAGCTCTCTACATGTCATAAATGTTTACAACCTCATGCACGTTAGCCCTTGAATTAGGACCAAAATATTTGGCTCTGTACACACGAATAAAAATATTTGGTACAACTTGATGGTATAAAATGAGAATGAGAAAAAAGTTTCAATGTTTGTAGAAAGATTATTTCCACAGTGAATTTCTTTTTATTTGTTATTTTATTCTTTTCTCTTTATGTTTTATTATAACACTTTATATTTAAATAAGTTTATTGTTAACAAACATTTTTCACAAAATTAGCTTTTGAATATTTTCAATTAAACTCAGTCTAACATAAACAATACTATCCGGTAGGTAAGCCACGGGTAATTACCATTTGGGGGACATGGTTGGCACTGGCCAAAATATATCTGGCTATTCAGAGAATGGTTTGGAAATTCTTAAATTTTTGTACAATTGTGTTTCTAGTTCCCAGTAACATTGTGCACTTAAAATCCAACAATTTTAAAGTAGTATTTTTAGAAATTTATCTCAGCTTTATCAAAATTGCAAGAGATTAATTTATTTAACTTTCTCCTTTGTTTAACTTATTTCATTTGTCTTAAGTTTTTTATGGATTAAAACATTCATAAGAATCTGTAGAGACACAAAGCGTCAGCACACCCTTTGCAAGAAAAGCTTTTGTCTTCCCCAAACAGTGGCCTGTGTCTGTATTCCTGTTCCGAGCATTCTTGCCATTTATGTTTCCCTGGAGCCCTTTATCAATGTTTATTTGACTCTTCAAATGAATTGATAATGATTCAAAAGGGCAAACTTGAATTCCGCTAGTAGAGTGCAGTTAAAATTAAACAACACACAAATCTGACAGCGTTCATTTCTGTATTTTCCTTTTAATATCCCCACACATTTGTTTCACTCAGGTTGGCAAAGTGCGTTTAAGTAGTTTACTAACAACTGAATTATTTCATGTGTCTCCACCCTAAGCAGTAATACATTATTCAGTGAATTGCATACATGGAGAGGAGTATGTTATCCAGTCAATGGTGTTACAATTCAAAGTGTTTGGCATGATCAATATCACAATATATACTAGGTTTAAAAGAACTTACTTGATTGCATAGAATTTTGTAAGTATAAATCTGACAGTGAGATAATGTGGTTAAACTAAATGCCACAAACACACAAATGTTGCATCTATCAGATATTTAAAAACGAATAGGCAACAGAAATTATGTTTTTTCAGCCTTCATAGAGTGCATTCCTATAGGATGCTTGTGTAATGAGATCATTTACAGTTAGCAAATGGCAGAAATAAACTGAATAGAATATTTTACAATACATTATAAAAGATAAGCCAATTCCAAAGTGTATAAATAGAAACATGCTATTCTTGTACATAAAATTTGTTTTTAACTTGTTAGAAAACATTGTAAGGTATTCTCAGTCCCAAAGTAAAGGCACTTGAAAAGGGGTAGGGCTGTATTTGGTCATGTGATCTAAGTGCTCCTTAACTCAACGATGTGAAATATAGAACAAGCACAATCAAGAGGCATTTATTCATCAACAATTGAGCAATCTAAGGCTACTCATGAGAAGACAGATGAATGAACTTTTGAAATCAATTTTATCAGTGCTCTTAATAATCCATGTAAAATATGTTATGATCATACATTCTGTTAAATGGCTATTTTCCAGTGGAAAATAGATTTCACTTCCGTTTTGCCTATTGGCTCATTTTACCCAAAATTATTTCTGACTAAAATTGACAGCAATTAAAGAGTATTATTTTTCTCCTTTCAGATGCATTTCAGTATACATAAGTGGATAGAATTCTTGAGTTTTAAACACTTTATGAGGAAAAAGCAAAATTTTAATTGAGGAAAAATGTAACAGAAGATAATTATTTTAATAGTCACCTTAAAATTTTCAGAGAATTGTAAAAATTGTTCATTTTAATCTATCACTCTTAATGCATAGAAAGAATCGGGGCCCCTGGGTGGCTCAATTGGTTAAGCATCCGATTCATGATTTTGGCTCAGATCATTATCTCAGGGTTGTGGAAACAAGCCCCAAGACAAGCTCTGCACTCAGGGGGGAGTCTGCTTGAGGATTCTTTCTCTCCCTCTTCCTCTGCCCCTCCCATCTACTCAGACTCTCTCTAAAAAAGTAAATAAAGAAATAAAATCTTTAGGGGCGCCTGGGTGGCTCAGTCGTTGAGCGTCTGCCTTCGGCTCAGGGCGTGATCCCAGAGTCCTGGGATCGAGCCCCACATCAGGCTCCTCTGCTGGGAGCCTGCTTCTTCCTCTCCCACTCCCCCTGCCTCTGTTCAGTCTCTCGCTGGCTATCTCTCTCTCTCTCTCTCTGTCAAATTAATTAATTAATTAATTAATTTAAAAAAGAAATAAAATCTTTAAAAAAAAAAAGAAAAAATGTATAGAAAGAATCAATAAGTATCAGTTGATGAGTCATTCCCTTATAAGTCCAACATCCTTTATTACAATAATCACCATTGAGACTAGATATGTTTCACATTACCATTGTTATTAACAAGCTATTGTATTATATTGGGGAGAATCCTCTGCAATTTCTGAGAGGCAGGTCAGAAAAAAACAAAATTCCTAATATTTATTGTGAGATTTTTATGGTGACTCCATGTTTATAAAGAAACAAAATAAATGCTGTCTTACATTTATGGTGGAATGAATGGCTTTACTCAGCAATCAGCTGCCCTAGTTGAATATGAAATAACTTGTCTGTATCTATGTTTGTATAACTTTACCATCTGTGGCAAAGTTCTAGTGTCACATCATGAAAGTCTCAGTAGAGTAGGCTTTTTTCTTCCCCAATATGAGTACAAGAATTACTTTAATCTTTTTTCTTCTATGAGAAAAGATAAATGTTATCTGCTGTATATACCTGATGAAACACTTATCTATTTTGATAATTAATGAATCCATTTTAAGCACATGTTATACTATCCATCTTTTGCGGTTCAAAAATGGATGACAGTGTGATTATGTCTTTGTGAGATAAGTAAATGTGTGTATTCTTAGATCATCTGGCTTTTAAAATACCAGCAAAGTAAAACTGTGGCAAATTAGTTGTTTTTCTTAATCTGGACTTCAAATTTGGAACTTCTGTCTATCTTATTGAATGAGGATATATTCCATCATAGCTAAAAATCTAAAAAAATTGAACTACACTGAAGTTGAATATACTAATGATTTATTGTTATTTTATATGTTTATCTATTTTTCTAAAATGTGTAACATAATATATTTCTCTGGGCAAGGTTGATGTAGATATGAGCAAAAGATGTAGTCAACCCTATTTACTCATCTGGGAAGAAAGTGTTGAGAATGGAAGCCACATGGACCCCCTCAGAGTGCCACTCATGCCAGTGGTTCTAATGAGCAGGGACTTAGAACAGTCAGCATTTGTTAATAATGCAGCCTTCACTCTAAGTGTGCTAAACTGTATGGTTAGCCAGCACAGTTGTGACCTCAGCTTGAAGAGGCAGGATGAAACTAAAAATAGTGCTTTGAAGAGTTTGAAAATATTTATTCTTAAACTTAGAAAATTAAAGATAAACTTGACACTATTTGATATTCCTATAAAGGAATACCACAACTAGATGAATGAAATTGTAAAATCTAATACCACCATTAGACATATCTAGGAAACCTGTTTATATATTTAAGATAATAAAGACCCAAAAAGTATTTTTGTAGGATACAGTCTCTCCTCATCCCATCCATTTAAGTCCTATGTAAAATTTTGAAAGTTCTTCCCTAAATTCTTAGAAACACATTGTCCCTGGTCACATACCCTGTACTTGAAGTTAAAAAAAAAATATTCACCACTGGAAAGCATTATAATAATGTTCCAAAATACAGTAAAAGCAGATGGTGTAAGAGGTAAAAGTATGTCAAACTAAAAATTGTACCAAGAACTGGTCATCAAGTTTTGAACAAGTTGGAATTAATCAATTAAATTAAACTTTAAAAAAGTAAATTTTTTCCTTCTTTTAAAAAATATTTCTCAGTGTGTAATCTGGAAATTTCAAGTTACCAAGCCACATAGTCACATAGGATGTGCTACACATGTCCACATCACAAGGCAGAGCAGCATGCACATAAATCGGTTGAAAGCAAAGACAAAAGGTGAAACATGCCCAGCCTGTCAATTTGTGTTTAATATATTATAGAAGTGGCAATGTCTTTTCACTGAAATATATTTTATGTGGGGAGAGGAGAGAAGAGGACTTAATATAGTCCAAGACTTACTGAATGTCTCTTTCAAGCTACTTATGTTGAGCTCACTCACTCACTTTGTTTTTTTTTTTTTTTAATTTTAACTAGTATGATGGATTCTTTTTCTTTGAATCAGTTAGTTATTTTACAACGTTTAGGCAGTAGAGTGGGAAATGGTGAGAGCAAAAGCAGTTTAAACGTTGAGCGAACGCCTTTTTGTTATCATCTTCTGTTGTAATGGTATGCTACCATTGGGATTTGCTTTCCCAAAGTGATTAAAGAAATAGAGAGATAGAAAGAGGGAACTGGTTACAGTGGTGATAACAGGCTATCTCTATGGGTTATATTTAAAGCTGTGATGACACTAAATTCTTCTCTTAAAAATACATTGTTCTTTGTGATGTGTCTTACAGACATTAAGAATGACAAATAGTGTATCATATCAAGAATTCCTTATATAATTGTGAATTACTTTATTCATTGAAAATTACTATCTAATTAAAGAGAGCTTGGTATAGTTTTAAATTATGTGTATGATCATATTGAAGAATGTCCAATATTTTAACTGCTGATCAACAAGAGCTTCGATTATGCAGCATTTCCAAAAGTCATTTGACTTAGATATTTTATTCAAAGAATGACTAGTTGGACAATATTTCAGTGAAACACGTGTTGGAAAATGCTATCCTATTATAGCAGTAGATGACAAGGTCTATACCTTGCAAGAGACACAATATGCACACATAAGGCAACTTGGGGGGAAAAAACCAAAGCATTCGATCACACTGCAGATGGTTCTAAACTTTAGAGAATACGCAAAAAAAAAAAAAAAAAAAAAAAAAAAAAAGAATTTTCCAAGGTCTTGACTTTGCTATGGAAAACGTTCCAGAAGTTCTGAAAGAACTGGCTGGCATGCTTTAAATTCTATGTTTTATGAGTATAAAATTCTATAGAATTCATAGAAATATTCTTTTTTTTCCTTCTTCCAATTCTCTTCATCAGGTACTTAGCACTATATGCTTTAAAATAGTCTCTTTGCTTCCAATTACTTCCTCATCAAAAACTGTCTTACCTTTCATCATATTAAACTTCTGAAGATATTTTAAGATAATAAATAACCAAGGACTAAAACAAGTAGTGAAGATTATAAGACCTCTAAGGAAAATAGAAATTACTGTGCCCGGAATGCTTAGCAAAGGTCCTTAGGAAGAGTGTGAGTGAAGGTACTACACAAATGCTAAAGTACAGGATATCATGGTCAGGAACATGCATGAGGAAGTTGTCTAAAGACTGTCCGTATATAAACTAAAATGGTATGACAATGTGACCACAGTGTGGTTTTTGGTGTTGTCAATATTTGATCACTAAAGGGATCTTGAAAATCTGAGCTAAATACAGATGAGAAGAACGTCTCTATGCTTCCTGTTCCTTGATTGTCCTTTGTATTCTCCTTTATCCAAGAATACAATAGGTTCCTATTACTCTGATCCTTGGATTGTGTTGAGAACAAGACATCGGATGGAAAGGATTCTTGTCTAAGTCTGCAAATGTCTATGCTTGAACTTGAACTCTGTTTCTATAGCCCTGTTTATGTCTGTCCCCCGAATTATGCTGAGCTATGATAATGTATGCCTGACCCTATTTATTAGGAGAGATTTATAGAGTGCCCTGTTTCTTAGGAGCAGAACACAATCTGGACTGAACCCTACCACAAAGAATTTTTCCCTTTCTACTTATTTACTATGCCACACTTTCAAATGCTACTCACCGTCCACTCTACTCAGCCATTAGTAGTTTGAGGTTTTGTTCATAAACCGTCCACCTTAATTTATATATTGTTTTATAATCACAGCATTGCTTTATAAACTATTGACAATTAAGCTGTGTTTAAATGAACCACAGAAATTAAGGTAGTAAATAGTTTCCTATTTAATTAATTTAATTAATTAAGACCTGAGTAATCTTGGCCTTCAATCCCTAAATTTCCTCATTTCTCTTTTGCTATGCCTTTCATTTACTACAAACACACACACGCACACACACACACACACACACACACACACAACTTGCTGGCTAGCCTCAGTCTTCAGAAATTATCAGGTTTCCAGAATCAGTTTTACATAAAAACAACGTAATAAGAATCTTGATGGTTGATATGGTCCTAATATAACCAACAGTTACAAATATAGTTCAAAATGGTAAAAAAAAAAAAAATGGAGGCTATATTTAGTGAACTCTGATCAATATTCTTTATGGAATAATGTGGTGGTAACATCCTATGTGCAACAGCTACACATCATTACACAATAGAGTTTTAAGAACGGAGAAAAGTGATCAACTGGTATGGTAAGCTACAGAGATGAGAAAGTGGTGGCAGCTGTGACCACAATGAAAGTGATTTGCAAGAGGGTTGGTGGCAATAATAGCAACAACTGTTTCTTATTCCAACCAGTGCCAGGCAGCAAATTGCAGACACTCAGACAATGGAAAGTGTTAAAAAGATAAAAGATAGAGCAGCTTGGCACTTGAGTAGATAACTGGATGCTGGGAAGAAGCAGCCAATTGCAACCTGATACATATCCCCTAAAAGGCTCCAGTGTGTCATCTGTGGGCATGCCAATCACTGGAATTCAGAAGCCTTGAAGATACACAACAGTGCAGTGAGAGACAACGAAGTACTTAGTAATGCGAACCTGGGTTTGGAAATGAAACTCAGTTACTTTACTAGCTTTGTCGCTTTGGGCCAACCTCTCAAGCCTCAGTTTCCAAATCTGTAAATTAAGATCAATTTATATGCCTCTTCCGTTTATTATAAATACAAAATGAAACCACATATACATAGTACAAAGCAAAAAAGCAAGTAGTAAATGCTTAAAAAACAGTATTATAGTGTCATTTAGCTCTGGGCTCCCTGCCATTTATTAGAACTATTGATTTTTCTTATAGAAAATACTTTAGAAACTCCAACAATAAATTCCTGTTAATAAGTGTGTTAATTAGAAGTTATGTTGAACATCTACAATGTAAATTATTATTTAAACAAAAACTGCAGAAATTCATTTATTCATTCAATACCTGGTCGTAGGTATTCAATGTGAATAATTTAGAGATAATTGGAGGTTATCTTCTTATATTTATAATATATTTTGGTCTTTTGGTATGACAACCCCGTAAAAGTGAACTTTTCCACATTTACCTGGAAAAAAGTCAACATAATGAATTAGATGTCTGTTTTGGACAAATAATGCCATAAATAGCTACAGATTACTGCCATTTGAAGGATTTTTAATTTTTTTTGTCTGATTCCAGGATTTTTTTTTTCTTTGTCTCTAGTCTTTGCTTCTCACCAATCGTCAAGTACTACTAAGTCTATGCCTCCAAAATGCAACTCAATAAAACTCCAAAGCACACATACAAGCATTCCACTGACACAAACATGCTCCTTCTCAGTAAGTGGGATCCATCAGCTACCAATTAGAAAACCATAACTTGTTTAGATTTTTGGTAAAATACAAGTTCACAGGATTCGATGAACAGAAATGTGAAGACATTTTTAGGAAGTTACACAAGCTTTGATGTGGAGAATTAGGATTTTTATTTGACGTCTCACAAGACATTTTTTTTTCTTATCTGTGGGTTCTTCGCTGTGTTCCAGAGAAGCAAGTATACCAGATGAATAACCTTCAGGCAGGTGAATTACAACTATCTATTTGCTTTGGTGTAATAAAAATAATTTGCTTGTCTAAAAACTACAACATTATTTGTTTATTAAAGCAAAAGTCTTCCTCTTATATTTGTAGAAAAGGCTAAATAATTCTGCACACATTTTCATACATCAGCTTGTACATATGTTTTTCCAAGTGTTTTTTGGGGGAAAAGCAATTGGCAAAAAATGTGCAGCCTATAATCACCCAGACAGTTTGGGAATTTATGTGATTCTTCACAGTAGCTCAGTTGACTGTGTCAAATTGAATAGAACAAAAGATAAATCTTCAAGATTGTCTATAGGGCATACATAGATTACATAATATTCTGCTGAGCTTTTAGAGTTTCCATTTGCTGCTTAGAAGGTCCCTTGACCTTAGGATTTGGCAGCCACTATGAATACGTTTGTATCACATCCATATTGAGTCATAGAAATTGAACCTGTGTGGGTGGACCAGGTTAGGGCCTTCGACTTTCTCGGACACATTCTTTGCATCCTGAGTAATATAGCGCAAATTTGTTGTTTCTAAAACACCAATCTGATCATGTTATTCTCTTTCTTAAAATCTTATAAAGATGAAAAATGGTAGAAGAGTTCCTTCATTCTTGGCCACAGACGATCGTCTAGATCCATTTCTCACTGCAGCTCCCCTCCACACCCGCCTGACACAGGTCACACAAACACCTTACTCTCCAGTTACATCAAAGTGCCTAGAGTCGCTGAACACTGAACACTATGTCTAGATGCTTTCAAACATGTAGTTTCTTATTCCTAGAAATCCTTTCATTCTTCATCCTCGTTCTTTCCTCACCTTGCTATGCTCCACTCCTGTGCCCCCTTCCCCTTCTACCTATGACTGACTATTCTCTATCTGTCTTTTGAATCTTATCTGGAAGGTCATATTGTCTAAGAAGGCTTTCTAACCCATTCCCAATTGCTAGCTGGATTCAGCGATTCTCCAATATTCTGTAATTTCTTATGCTTAACTTCATCATAACACCCAGAACAATACAATACAGCTCCATTGGTCTTTCTTGATTTTTTTTTCTCTATTAAACTGTGAGTCATCTGCAGGCAAGGACCACATTTCAGTATTTTTATGTCCCTTACGCAGTGTATGCAATGTAGTAATGTTCAGTAAATGTCTGTTGATTGAGGGAGTGAATCAAGAAGAGATTTTTGTTAAATGCCATTGAAGGTGTCTTCTTTCATTTCTTCCTTCTTATACTTAACCCAATCAGATTTTCTAAAAAAGATTAATTTGTAAATTACTGTCTAGAGTTTATATTTATTCATTCAGAATGGCTAGTGGTCATTTTCTAAACCTTCGTATTCTCTCTTTCCTTTTAACATGTTCTCATTTTAGTAATTATAAAAGAATTTCAAAGGTAGTGTTCCCTTTCTTCTAGAGTGGATTAGATGCTTACAATTCTAGGAAAACATAAATTATATCTGCAGCAGTCAGCCAAAGGAGCAGTGAGGAATGAAAAATATAATCCTGTTAACCTCACAGCCAAAGCTAGGGTCAAATAAAGTAGTACCTGTGTATATTACAAATGCCCTTGGAATTATTAGCCTAAAGCAAGAAAATAAGAAAAACTCTTTGGAGAGGATGATTTTGATCCATATCTGAAGAAGAAAATGTTTGTGGATGGGAGAAGAATAATGATGTTTTCTAAGCCAAAGAAATAAAGATTCTAAAAAGTTGAAGAAAGATGGTACAGAATGAGATGAAATTAGTTGCATGATGAAGGGGGTTGAAAATTTCCCATCTTTTACATTCTTTTTCCATTTTTATAAAACTCAGTACTATTCATCATATACACAATGCATATTTCACTAGATTATCCATACTCATGCTATTAGTCACTCAGAGTCCTAAAAAGCTTTTGGCAGTACTTTTGTATATAGCTTAATGATGAACACTTATTCTAAAGTGAAAGCATACAAAAGGAAGAACAAATACCATATATTAATTTGTTTTTATCTTGGGGCAAAATAAATTTATGTAACTTTCACGTCCAGAATACTAATGGGAGTTGATCAATACACAAGATATATTTTTTTAAAGATTTTATTTATTTATTTGACAGAGAGACAGCCAGCCAGAGAGGGAACACAAGCAGGGGGAGTGGGAGGGAAGAAGGCAGGCTCCCAGCGGAGGAGCCTGATGTGGGGCTCAATCCCATAACACTGGGATCACACCCTGAGCCGAAGGCAGACACTTAACGACTGCGCTACCCAGGCGCCCCATTACACAGGATATTTTTGACACAATAGGCATAAGATGTGCAAAAGTTCTCACATTCATATCCCCTACTTTTCCCACCCCCAAATCACAATCTTCTTGAAAATTAAGATGTTTGAATTTCTGGAGCAGTTCCACGGTATGTACTCTTGGAAGAGTAGAAATTCCCCTTAACTCATAAATTCTGGTGGCTCACTCCACCATGACAATAAACTGCCTGTGAGATTTTCCTTCCTATGTCTGATCAGACTGGTTTCAAGGGGCTGCTTTCCAGAAATTCCCTGCTAGAACAGGATCACCTCACACTCAAGTCTGGACACAGAACCACCAGACCCAAATTTGCTCAAGAGAAATAGTCATTTGGTCTAAGTGCAGACAGATGAGATTGAACACTATCTTCTATGGTAAGAAAAGAATATAACTAGGGAGAGGCAGAAAAATGCTGTAGAATTCAAATGATGTCATAAGCCACTCCACATGTGAAGAAATTGAAGGGTAGACTGTGGGGCACAGAGTAAAAATCTTCCAGGAGAGAAAATCTGGGATTAAATGAATACCAGTGACAGCTCTGAAAGGAAAACAAAGTCCCAGAACAGAATCCCCCAGAAGCAGAGATGAAGTCGCTCCTGTAAAAAGCACTTTGCTAGGGTCATTTAGGTATTTGTCTGTATCCTCTAATAGACTAAGACCTGTGATGACAGAAAGAGTGTCCATTTTGTTCATTTTTGTACCTTCAATACTTAGCACAGCACCCAGCATATGGATACTGTTTAGTACATATTAAGTGAATCCATGAATGAATGAAGGATAGATTCACTTTAGCCTGGAAGTCTACTATGGGTGGGTTCTGTGATAAAAAAAAAAATTATAATGACAATTATAACAATCAATTCGCACGCACTCTTTTTTATTGCCAAGCACTGTGTTAAGCACATTAAATGCATTATCTGACTTGACCTCACAGGGATAAGTTAAAGACTATTAATATCCCCGTATTACAGATGAGAAAATTGAGATTTAGGGAGTTAAGAGAAATTCCCTATATCACACAGCTTAATAAATTTGAAAACTGGGGAGTGCCTGGATGGCTCAATCAGTTAAGTGTCTGACTCTTCGTTTCAGCTCAGGTCATGATCTCATGGGTTGTGGGATCAAGCCCAGAGTCAGCCTCTGTGCTCAGCGGGGAGTCTACCTGAATATTCTCTCCCTCTGCCCCTCTTTTTCTGTCTCTCTCTCAAATAAATAAATAAATCTTTTTAAAAAATTGGAAACTGGTGTTCTGGTGGGGATCAAATAATTTCAGAGGCTGAGCTCAACCTTAGTTTAATACTAATCGTTTCTGGCAATTTCTTGATATTCTTGGATATATTGATAAAATAAAATAATTATTTGTTAAGAACTTACTACGTTTGAATAGCTGTGCACAGGATTTTATTCCAGTGACAATAACTGCCTTTCCTCCTTTATTTACCTTTACTGTTGTACAGTTAGGAACTGTTGTCACAAACCTGGCTACAAGATCATCAGCATGAAAATAAAAACAGTTCATGCATCCGTAGGGATTAAAGTATAAACTTTTATTCATTAAAATTTAATTCAAGATTATACTTCCAAATTGCTGATTCTTTTTACTAATGAAAGGAAGACACCAAATGGGGGCCCTCTGATGACTAGGTCCTGAGCAGCACTCCAGCGGTGTGTGTAAAATGAGTGTATTAAAATAGTGGAATTTCAGCCAAATCTGAGTGTGAAGTGAGAACAGCTCCAGTCCATATGCAACCATTCATTCTGGTGTCAGAAAGATGGCACGAGAGCAGGCACCAGGGTAGGTCTCAGCAGGAGCGCCTCCCAGCCCAGCTCAAGGCTGGTTCTTTCAATATTGTAGTCTGAAGGGAAGTGCAGAGTAAGGGCTCATCTACCACCTGTTGCCTGGCACAGTAAGTGATAGCGAGAGCCTTAGGGATTCTGATTACTAACTCTCTTTGGTAGGAAGTATTTGAACAGAACTTTTTTGTTGTCTTTACAAAGAGATCTGTTCTGTCGATTCTTATTGAACTATACAGATGAACTTGGGTATCAGGATTTCGAAGAAACAGAATCTTCAGGGCTGGATAAAATAGGTACAGGAATGAAGATGAAGCAACAGAGGAAAGAAATCTCCAAAAGCAAATCTCCTTATTCCAATTCTGGAGTTTCAGGCATCCAGGTTAGTGGCAATGCTATTATCGCAGCCTCAAGCCACGTGTAGCTCTTGAAAACCTGAAATGTGGCTTGCTTGAATTGAGATGAACTCTAAGTGAAAAATACACACTGGGTTCTGAAGACAGTATGAAAAAAGAAAAAGCAAAATATTCATGAAAATGTTTTCTGGACTACTTGTTGAAATAATATTTAGGTATATTTGGTTAAATAAAATGTTATTAAAACTAATGTCACCTGATTCTTTTTAGCTTTTAATGTGACTGCTATAAATTTTAGATTTACATATATGGCTTTTATTTGCAGCTTATTTTACATGTCCATTAGCTAGAACCAATTTATAAGATGGTTATATAAGTTGTGTTTAGGATGCTGTATTACTTTTATTTAATCTTTCTTCAGCGGGATCTTGAATCCTCTTTAATCTCTAAGTTTTGATTTAGGCAGTCATTAAATCTTTAAATGAATTGCAAATGATGTTATCGATCTTCAAAAAAATCTACTTCTTTAGGGGCACCCAGATGGCTCAGTTGGTTAAGCATCCAACTCTTGATCTCAGCTCAGGTCTTGATTGTAGGATTGTGAGTTCAAGCCCTGCACTGGGCTCCACACTGAGCGTGCAGCCTACTTAAAAAAAAAAAAATCTTTTTAAACTTCAAAATGTTACATAAAAGGATTATTCCTCTTGTATTTTAATATTTTTTGCTTAATGTAACTTTTAAAAACTGAACTCCGCAATTGTAAACTAAAGGATGAACACTTGATAACATCTAGTGTGAAAAATATTAGGCACGGAGACCTTAGCATTACGTTAGTCCAATCCCTCCACTTTTAATCATTGGAAAAACTGAGAGATTTGATATTAAACTGCTCACCCAAGGCCATGCTACTGGTCAGTTGTTCAAAAGATTAAGCACTAACTCCACCATTGTGCCAACCCAAAGATCTCTTAATGTAATGTGAAGGTACTCAGACCAAGAATGAACTGAAAGTTTAAAATCACAGTCTCTTTTATACAAATGATTTTGGTATTGTCTAAGACACTGTACTGGTCGAATAATGTCACCCAAAATTTATGTCCACCCGGAACCTCACAATGTGAACTTATTTGGAAATAGGGTCTTTGCAAATGTAATTAGTTAAATTAAAAAAGGTCATTCTGGATTAAGATAGATCCTAAATCCAATGACTGGCCTCATAAGTGAACACACAGAAACACAGACACACAGAGGGAAGAAGGTTATATGAAGATGGGGACAGATTTGTGGGTGATGCTGCCACAAGCCGAGGAAAGCCTGAGACCATAAGAAGTGGGATGAGCCAAGGAAGGATTCTTCCAAGAGTCGTCATAGGGAGCATGGACCTGCTGACCTTTTGATTTCATATTTCTAGTCTCCAGAACTCTGAGAGTATCAATTTATTTTAAGTCACTTTGTTACAGCAGCCTTAGAAGAGCAATACAGGATATGGCACAAAATAATATTTAAATGTGGTAGATAATGACAGAAATTCTGTTCACTGAATGTATTTTCATTTCACATAATCATTTTATTATGATATATATATATGCACACACACATATGTTCTCTTTTTCACTATAGTCTTTGGATTTGAATTTTGAAGATGCCAATACATAAAGAACTGCTAAAATGACCCTTCTTCAAAATAAACTGTAACTTACTATTTACAATTATGTATTTCTAGAATCATACTCCCATTATATCTATGCAACATAGTTACTCTCTTTAAAAAGGAGTAATAGTCAGATATTAGGTGGTAAGCATCACAGACGCACGGATGGTAGCACATTGAGAACTGTTGGGTGTATTTCACTAACTTAGAGAAAAAAAACCCTAATGTCAGACTTGCAAAAACTTAATATAAGAAGCCACAAAAATAGATTCTGTAGTATTGATATTTTACATTGTTATAATAATAACTGTTAATTGTACGTATATTTATATTTAAACTATTACAGCTATACCTCTGTTTTCTTGTTATTTAGGGACAAATACACAAATACTGGTGTTTTTCCACAACCTTATTTTTGTGCTAAGGTATTTTTAAAGAACACTTATAAATTTAGTGCTTCATGAGGGAGCCTCTTCATAAGTCTCATTGTTGTTCATGCTTGAGCACGCCCCCAAAAACAGATTCATTTTAAGCATGGGTGGTTCCTCTTATCAGTCATGTTAGAGTCCAGAGCTATAGTTATGTCTCAGTTACCTTCCAAGTAGAAAGTTTTATCTAACACCTTTTACATCAAAAACCGAGAAGGCTGTTTTAAAGAGATAATAGAATAAAGCAAAACGTTAAAATGAAACTACATGGAAACAAAAACATAATAGTTAATGTAAAGCTATATTGAAGGGAAAAATGATAAGCTTGATAAAAAATAAAATATCAAAGTCACAAAGTAAAGGTGGGTTCATAGATCTACTACTGAGTCAGAAACTCAATACAAAATTGCCTTTGGGCATGCATGTATGTGAGAGAGAGGGAGAGAAAAAGAGAGCAATAGAACTTTTCTAAAAAAAATTTCCACTAAAAAAACTCTGGAAAAAAATATTTGCAATATATCCATCTGACAAAAAAAATGTAGTTAGAATTTATAAAGAATTTCTACAAATCAACAATAAAAAAGTGAGCAACCATTTAGAAACTAAGAAATAACTTGAAAAATTACTTTATAAAAGAAGAAATGAAGTGCCAATAAGCTCTTGAAAATGTGGTCAATATTATTGGCATAAGGGAAATGGAAATTTAAACCACAGTGAGAGATCACTCAACACCCATCAAATGCCTGAAATTCAAAAAGACTGACACTAAATAGTGATGGTGTAGAACAGTTAGAACTTTCATATACTGTTGGTGGGAGTAAAGCCTGGTACAATATTTTGGAGACTTGTAGGATAAGTTCTTATTAAGTTAAGCATACATCTATGTTATAACCCAGCAATTCCACTCATAAGTATCAATCCAAGAGAAATAAAAACATAAATCCACAATAAAGACTTGAAAAAAAAATGTTCCTAGCAGATTTAGTCACCATAGTAAAAAACTATAAACTTGTGTGTGCCCATTAAGGAGAAGAAGGGTGAATAAACCATAGGATAGGCACACAATGAAAGACTGATCAGAAGTGAAATGGAATGTCATACTGATATATGAATCAACACGGATGACTCTTACAACAGTATGCTGAGTGAAAGAAACTTGACCTAAAAGAATACATTCTGTATGTTTCCATTTGTATGAACTTCTGGAATTGGCAAAAGTAATCTATGTTAATAATGTAAGAAAGAGACATAAGAATTTTTGACATATATTTTGTGTGACAGTTAAATTATTGAATACTAAAGAACTGCACATTTTAAAACATCCCAATAATACTTTGATAAAACATGTTAATTATAATAATATTTAAAAATAAAGAGAATATATATAAAATAAATCAATTATAAAAAATATAAAGAAAATTCACTGATCATATCTTCAAAGAAAAGACTTGAGATGGAGACTAATAAACTTTCTTATATTTACTGCATTAAGGAAAAAAATAAGGAAAGGATATTCACTTTGGGTTAACCTAATTATTTAACATGTAAAGTGAAAAGTTTCTTCAACACTCAACAACAACCAAATGGTATCTCACAAGATAAAGAGAATGTCAGGCTGACTTCCAATTTTTGGTCCATATTAAATGCAATAAGAAACTGGAATCATACCAATAAAACTTAACACTAATATGTCTTATATTCTACATCGAGCCAAGTTATAATTCCTATATGAAAGCAATGCAAAGATATTCTCAGATACGTTTGAACTCAAAACATACTCTTTTCAGATGCTTAAAAAAAAAAACTCTCAAGAATGTCCTTTAGAACATTTTTTTTTCCTTCCAAACAGGTAGCAATAACAAAGAAAAAATTCTTGGGTCTTATCCCCAAGTGGAACTACTGAGGAAACGTTAGGGAGGGGTGGAGTTTGGGGGTGGAGGAAAGTTGTTTTCGAAAAGGGGGGCAAATTAGTATGGTGCCATTCTTAACTTTGATAAATTGGTGTAAGAAAACTTCACAGTTTTAATATAACTACTTATGAATATTTACCTAACTGGCCATATTCTGAGATAGTTAATAAATGAAAAGAAAATAGCATCAACAAAACCCAAACACTTGGAAATTTTTGTATGCATCCTTGTAAATAACAATCAGTCAAGGAGAAAATTGGATTAACACTAACAGAATAAGTAGGAAAAAAACCATACCCATCAGACTTATGAGTGCAACCAAAGCCACATTCAGAGCAACTGTTATTTTCATTATTTTTTTTTAATTATTTATTTATTTATTTGACAGAGATAGAGACAGCCAGCGAGAGAGGGAACACAAGCAGGGGGAGTGGGAGAGGAAGAAGCAGGCTCCCACCGGAGGAGCCTGATGTGGGGCTCAATCCCACAGCACCGGGATCACGCCCTGAGCCGAAGGCAGACACTCAACCGCTATGCCACCCAGGCGCCCCTATTTTCATTATTTTTAATATAATGAAATATTCTATTAAGGAGTTTTCAAGAGATAGCAAGAAAAATAAGCAAAATCTAAGTAATTCAGAAGTAAGTAAGGAAACTTCAAGCAGAAATAACTGACATAGTAAAGGAATGGAAATAATAAATATGAGATTTTTATAAGCAACTATATAGAAAAACTCTGGTTAATCAAATTACTTCAAAAATTAGAAAAGAAATATTTTAATAGCTATAGAATACATTTTAAAATTAGAAAAATTAACACTGATATATTTAGTAATCTCAAGAAAATGGACAATTTTTTAATGGAAAACATATAAGTAGCAAAACAAATTCAACAAGAACTCTAAAAAGAAAAAATAAAGCAAAAACAAAACAACAACAAAAACAAAACTGGAAACTGTCAAAAACTTAGTACAAACAAAAAAGGACCTCCAGAGACAGATACTTTTACACTTGACTTACTCTTAAGTTTTCAAAACACAGATAATGTCTGTGCTACAAAAATTACTGGAAAACATAGATTTAAAAAAGGAAAGTTACCAAATTCACTTTACAAAGCAAGAACAATTCTGAAAATAAAAGCTGACAAAGATACACAGAAATCTATACATCCAATTATTTATGACTATGACCATAGAAGAAGCAAAATCTTAAACAGACTACAGCAAAATGGTCTTTAGTCCAAGAATCAAGCTATTCATCATTATGAAATCTATTAATAAAATTTATCACATAGACAAGCTGAATATAAAAAATAATAGAATCTTTCCAATTGGATGCCCAAGACTATAACAAAAATCCAAGAACCATTAACTAGTATAAGTTTTAATATACAGAAATAAAAATGCTTCCTCAACATGATGAAGACTATCAAGCTTGATCCAAGAGACACTTAATCCAAAGCTGCAGGAAGACACTGTTACTATTGAACATTGTCCTAAGTCTAGCTAGTGAAACCCGGAAAGAAGAAGGCAAATACTTATTTGCAGATGATATGATGTTAAATCAGGAAAACCCAAATGTATAAAAGATGTAAAGCAATGTAACACTTGAACGACACTTAAAATGAAACATGCATAGAAAAGGCTTAAAATACAAAGGGTATCTTTATAGAAGTGTAGTATCTACTTTTTTGCCCCCTTTTGCTGATTCCCAAAATTTCTTAATGTGCATATACTGAGTAGGCAATGTAAACACAAACAACAACAAAATTATCTGTGAACGATAACACTAAAACATATGGAAAAGGGGTGGGAAATAAGCCATGATGCTGAAACTGTTAACAGCCTTGTGTACAGACTTGTACATTGTGTGTATGATACACATGCATGCACACAGGGAACTAGTAATGTAAACGTATCTGTGTGTGTGGACTCAGACTATATAAAATGCTGTTTTCAACTTGGAATGTTATTGACTTCATACATCATGGGCATCACTTTATATAAATATATATATATTTAGCCCAATCATTTCAACAGCCATATATATTGCAGATTCTGTCTTTCTTTTTTTTTTTTTAAGATTTCATTTATTTATTTGACAGAGGAGAGACAGCCAGCAAGAGAGGGAACACAAGCCGGGGAGAGGGAGAGGAAGAAGTAGGCTCCCTGCAGAGCAGGGAGCCCTATGCGGGGCTTGATCCCAGAACCCTGGGATCATGCCCTGAGCCAAGGGCAGACGCTTAATGACTGAGCCACCCAGGCGCCCCCGTATTGCAGATTCTTATATGGATTCATGAATGTATTAACTTGTCCCTTATTAATGGAATTCAAATTGTTCACAGGTTTTAATTTTTACACTTAATGTTTCAATGAGCATTCTTGCATATATGTCTTTTTGTGCTTGTTTTTACAGTCATCTATTACCGTATAACAAACTACCACAGAGTTTAGCAGCTTAAAAGAGTGAGTTATTTTATCTCAAGGTTTTGTGTGTCACAAATTCATGGGTTGTTCTTCTGTTTCACATGACGTGAATGAAAGTCACGCAGTGGAAGTAGGTGCCAAATGTGCTGTCTGGGGTTTGAGGCAACTTCCCTCTTATGATTGGTGGCTTGACAAGGACGATTAGAAAGCTGGGCTCAGATGGGACTGTTGACAGAAATGCCTACATGTAGGTGATTCGGCACAGCTGTCTCAGTGTATTTGGTCATCTGCGTAGCAACTTGGAGCTCAAGATAGAGTCTTCCAAAGGGCCCAGGTGGAAGCGGCAAGATGTTTTATGACCTAGCTTTAGAAGTTCCCTAACATCACTTTTGCTACTTTCTACTAGTCAAGGAATCTACTACAGCCAGCCCAAAGTTAAAGGGAGAGAAATTAAACTCTAATCTCAACAGCAGTACTAAATAATGGCAGCCATCTTTAATTTGACACCGTGAGTAAATTAGAGTTCCTGGAAGTGTAATTACAGGATCAAAGAGTATGTGCATTTTAAGTCACTTTCCAAAAAGTTCATTACAAACAAATTTTAAAGAAATTTTAGTGTGTACTTTTAAAATAGGCAGGTACTTTGAGAAGTTAATTGTCTCTGAGTGGCCTTTAGAGACAGTATTTTCTATTGGGCTTTTCGTTAAGAGTCAGTTGATGGTGTCAAACATGCAGCTGAGCAAATGAACTATGACTTCTGATATAAAGTATCAGGAAATTAAGAAACATCTTCAAGATACACAATTAAGAATTCTCCTTTATATGTAAAGTTCAATGAAACTCTAAACACACAGATGGTTTGGAACATTGTTCATGAGTACCTTTTAAAGGCAAATAATTGATCTGTGCTGGCAGGGAAAGCTTTTAATGGTAGGATTAGCAATATTATAATTAGGCCTATACCAAGAAAATAAATCTCTTTACTCTCTGAATCATCTTTAAATCATCTCCATGGATTGCTTTGTAGATTTCCATATATGTTTTCCCCTTCCCTGAAGCTGGTAAAGTAAGAATTGGGAACCTTCCTCCACTTAGGTGGAGATGCTACTCACATGCTTAACACTTCATCAAAACATGTCATTTAGAAATGACAACTGCTAGGGGCACCTGGGTGGCGCAGTCATTAAGCAGCTGCCTTCGGCTCAGGGCGTGATCCTGGCGTTCTGGGATCGAGCCCCACATCAGGCTCCTCCGCTGGGAGCCTGCTTCTTCCTCTCCCACTCCCCCTGCTTGTGTTCCCTCTCTCGCTGGCTGTCTCTGTCTAATAAATAAATCTTAAAAAAAAAAAAAAAAAGAAAGAAAGAAATGACAACTGCTACAAGCAATAGACTTAAAACATAACATTTATTGTTAACAACAAACCCGAGATGTGTGGTCTCAAGATAGGTCAGCAATTCCATGATATTCTCAAGGGTTCAGTTTCTTTCTCTCTTTTCACTCCACACTATTCTTAAATGTTGGCTTATTGTCCTCATGATTATTGCCTCAAGGGGGAAAAATGGCTCCTTTAACTCCAGATACAATATTCATATTTGAAATTTTAAAAATGGAGAAGGAGGGGCACCTGGGTGGCACAGTGGTTAAGCGTCTGCCTTCGGCTCAGGGCGTGATCCCGGCGTTATGGGATCGAGCCCCACATCAGGCTCTTCCACTATGAGCCTGCTTCTTCCTCTCCCACTCCCCCTGCTTGTGTTCCCTCTCTTACTGGCTGTTTCTATCTCTGTCAAATAAATAAATAAAATCTTTAAAAAAAAAAATGGAGAAGGAGCTCTTCTGCCATGTTATTCTCTTTTGTAAGGTAGCAAAAACCTTCTTAAAAGCTCCCCAGTAGGCATCTTGCTGGTCATATGTGGTCATCCTAGTTCCCAAGGATGCTGGGAAAGATATTACCTGACTTTTCAGTCTCTTTTGTGAATTGTTAAGAGAGAAAGAGATTAGAGGGCATGGCTTTCTATTAATGAACCAGCAATTCAGCCACACAAGATAAAACAGAAAGCAGGTTAAGTCTTGGGAAAAGTTTGAAGAAGTTCACTGAAGAATGCTTCTAGAATAGAAATAAGAAGTCTTTTTTTTTTAAAGATTTTTTTTTAACTTACTCATTTGACAGAGACAGAGAGAGTGAGTGAGAGCACAAGCAGAGGGGAGGGTCAGAGGAAGAAGAAGTGGGTTCCCCACTGAGCAGGGAGTCTTATGTGGGGCTTGATCCCAGGACCCTGGGATCATGACCTGAGCTGAAGGCAGACACTTAACTGACTGAGCCACCCAGGTGCCCCAAAAATAAGTATTTGCGGGTTACATATGGTCCAATCTAATTTCCCAATATAGGTCTCACAAGTAATGGAATTCAAGATTTTTTTTAAAGATTTTATTTATTTATTTGACAGAGATAGAGACAGCCAGTGAGAGAGGGAACACAAGCAGGGGGAGTGGGAGAGGAAGAAGCAGGCTCATAGCAGAGGAGCCTGATGTGGGGCTCGATCCCATAACACCGGGATCACGCCCTGAGCCGAAGGCAGACGCTTAACTGCTGTGCCACCCAGGCGCCCCTTCAAGATTTTTTAAAAGATTTTATTTATTTATTTGAGAGAGAGAGATAGCAAAAGAGAGCAGGAGCGGGGCGGGGGGGGGGGGCAGCGCAAGGCAGGAGAGGGAGAAGCAGGCTCCCAGCCGAGCAGGGACCCTGATGGATCTAAGCCCCTGAGCCAAAGGCAGATGCTTAACCAACTGAGCCTCCCAGGTGCCCTGGATTTCAAGATTTTCTTAGTCCTTAAGGCTCACTTTTCTAAGAGACCCAACAAGGGTAGATTTTAGTGAGCTTGTTGTGAACTAGGGAATTTAGAATTCTCTCTCTTCCTTTTCTTTCCTCTTTCTCCTTTAAATCTGGCTTTAGTATCTGCTTTTCATTTGTAAAATTTATGTTTTTTTTTTTTAATTGTTGGAGCAAAGAACAAAGAAAGTTGTCAGGGAAACAACACAATGTAGAAGGAAAAACAAGAATTTTGGAGACCCTGGGTAAGGAATCAAGGCTTTATTTCTGTATCTGCTTCTAATTATAAAATCTGGGGCTCTTTCCTATCTTATTTAAGTCTTAGTTTCTGCATCGGTAAATGAGGAAGTGGCAAAAGATTGCATTCAGGGCTGTATTCTATTATTTCGTCATGACTACATCACATAGTAGCCAAAAGCATGATTAAGCTTAAAGAAAGTTGGCTTATTACTAACTGGAGTCACATCAATCATCATCTCCATCATCTTCGTCACCATCTTCACTGAGCATGAAGTGCCAGGCAATATGCATAATATTTATGTGGATTATATCATATAATTCAAACCTTACAATAACCTAAATGCTGAAAATTTTTATCTCCATCTTTAGAGATGATACAGTTTGCCCAGAGTTGCTTGGAAATTTACAAATCCTAGAATTAAACAAAGTTATCATTGATTACAGAAGCTAACTACACATCGCACCATTGATTAACTGAGGGGGATCTCAGTGAGCTATAAGATTAGTGTAATTGTTTTGACTTTCAAACAAAACTTGCTTATTAAAATGGTACCAAAATAAGAACATACAAGCCTTTGATATTTTGCCAGCATACTCTGGCCAGAATGATTCAACACCGGGACCTGTGTTCATTTTGAATGTTTGCAAGCCATCCACACAGGATCAGGAGATGCAAGGACACCCAAGAAAGGCCATTTACAAGGCTGCCTAAATATTGATGAGTAAGACAGACTGATTTTTTGGATAGTTTTCTAACTCTCAATACTGAGAGATAAACTTAAAAAAAAAAAAGTGGCAGAACAGCCTATGATAAGATAAAGTAATTGAAGGATTTGTTATATTCCCCTCATGCGCTAAGTAGATTAAAAGGTAGACCTGGTTGGAGCAGAATGATAGGCAACAAATCGAATAGAACAGATACAACAGGAAGCTTGTAATAGCCTTAGGTTGAGAAAGAAACAGATCCTTTGCCAAAGCAAACGGCTGCCAACGCTACTTCTGCACAAAATGGGTTGGCAGTGAGCCTGCAGTGTGCTGTTGGGGCCAGGCTCCCATGAGGGGATGGTGTGGAACTGCTACTTACATGCTCAGAAAGTAGAAAAGGCAAGCCTGGTTTTTTTCTCTTTTTCTTTTGTTGCTATAACTGAATAGGAAAATATTTTTATTTTCTGCACAAGGCTTGGAAGGGTGCTCCAGACAGCTGTGCAGAGACATTTGCACCTGAACACAAAAGAAACCAACCCCAAAGAGAGAAGGGGTGCTGATGTGAACAAAAATTTACCCCCTGTTTAATGACAATTTGGTGAAAATATCTGTTTTCAGAGACAGCGTCTCTTGAAAAGCTTGGAAACCAGCTGGGCCCAGGAGTATACACCTGAAACCTAACAAGCAAAATAGGAAGCTAAACAATTTGTAAATAAAGGTTTTTCTTTCCTGTTTAAAGCAAGATTGGCAAATATTTGTATTTTCCATGAAAAAATAAATGCATTCACTGAATGGTATTTCAAAGCATACTGGATAGAATTGCAAGTTTAAAAGCCATGTACACCCTTGTACACCATAAGAGCAGTTCATTTACAGCAAGAGCCACAAATCTTTAATGAGTTTGAATTTGAGGATGAGAAAACAGAAGAACAACTGGTGTCTCCATAGGCATAACCATGGTGTAGATCGGCCAACACCGGCACTTCGGAGGTGTGTCTAAACAGTGACTTCACCTGCCAAGGCATACAGGACTTAGATGTGGGAGCTCTTGCCTCGAGTAGCAAGCAGATGGGCCCTGAACAATCAGCAGAGGAGATGGAAGTGGAGAGAAAAACATATAAGAAGAGCGGGACTGAGAACTTTCTCCTCCACTTTCATCAGTGTTCTGCTTGCTTATTTGGAATCCCCTAGTTGGAAAAAGAAATAAGAAATGAGTCAAAAGCTCACTTTCCATCAATAGAGATAACAATAGTCATTATCTCTAGAGACTGAGCTACTCCAGGCAGCGCTGTGTGTAAGGGGCAGGGGGGGGGGCAGGGCAGCGCTGGCGGGGTGGTGGTTGCACCGCATGCTGAGATCTTGAGGTAGACTTAGGCCACTAGAAGGATGATGCAATGTCGGTGACCAAAGGTGTAGTAACCTTAATAGGTATTTTCCTGAAATGGAAATCCTACAAACCAGGATTACGTAGATAATTTCCAGGGGTACTTAATTTTTTACAACCTGCATTGACATTTTCTAGTACTTGTATTTTACAACCCTATTGGGAAACTGAGGTGATTTCTTTTTCAAAAACTAAACCCCATACATTTTAAAACAACTCTGAGTTCATTAGTTTTTTCCAACTATTAAAACACATTATTTATTTGGTGGAAATGACCCTATGTCTCCTTTTTATTGGAATGTCTCAATTTGGAGAACCCAAATCAGAGCCAGTCTTTTGTATATGTTAGACAGGTAATCACCCAAAGGGTATGATTTGAAGAATGCCAGAAGACTCCCTAAAAAAAAAAAAATGCTACCTTCTGTACTGCCTGAGTGTCCACTATGTGGTGATTCGATGACCTCCATAGTCCAGCCTCCAAATGTCCTCAGTTACAGAGCAATTACCATTTCTGAGATAGGTAAAACCTTGGCATAAGAGAAGTTAGCCAGTTATTTGGTGTCTATGCTGTCAATACAGAAACAGATGGCCTTTTCCCACTACTCCAGCGGGCAAAATCATTTTTGTCTTTCAAAATCCAGTTCAAGGGTATGACCTCAGCATTTCTGCTTCAAGAGAAATCAATTAATTATTCCGTTTTTCTTGGCACCACAGACTTTATATTCACCATTCTCACAGTATGAATCCACATGTTTTATAACTTGTTGTTTATTTGTGTCTGTTATTCCCATAGGATTGTGACTTCTTACAGGCTAATGTGTAAAACTGGGTGTGATTCTTATTTATCTTTATATCCCCAGGATCTACTGTAGCGCTTTAATATGTAGCAGTGTTTTCTAAAAAGAATTAATGGTGTAAGAAGTGCTAAACACAGGTTAATTCTTACTTTACTCTCTTGTCTAGGGTATAAGTCAATCTTACATCTAATCTTGTGTGAGTTCAGTCAAAATGGTTGACTTTCTATTCCACATACATTTACTGAGCAAAATTCAAGAAAACACATTCTCCAGATATTAGATAATCAAAATACAGTTGTGTACCAAAAGAGGAGGGATGGAATTAGTTTACTTGGGAACTACTCATTAGTTTACCTGGGATCTACTCATTATCTGGGTTTGCATTATACGTAGAGAATTTTAAAACAATAATGAACCATCTAAACACAAGTCTGTCTTTTATTATAGTTATCATGTGCTGATAATTCTAAACAATCTTAGTATTAAAGTTAGCCTCCCCACTAGGGAAGACTATGCCCTTGACTCTTCCTCCTTGTTACACCAAAGTGTACTGTTACCATTTATCTGTTCATTTCATTACATTTATGCTTATGTTCCAAGGCCGACTCTAATTTCTCAACTTCATCACCTGTATAGTAATTTCAGATTAGGTTTTTAGGTATTTTATTGGATCTTCTGTTCCACTAGGTTTAAGATTTGGTTGGGAGATATTTTGAATCTCTATTTTAAGGTAATTTTACTAGGCTCCATTTTCTACTCCAACTTGAGTGAATTATACGATTAATTAGAAAACATGAATTAAATTAGTTCTCATTCAGTCCCACTAAAGTCACTATCAGCAAGTCAGGGGTTATGGGTCCAACATTTCTTCAGTCATATTTTTGTTTATAATCTATCTTAATTTTTAAAAAATTCCCATTAAACCGTGTAAGTCTCATTTATATTGGCAGGGTAAATCAGTTAGTTGACAGAAATGAGTAAGTATAGGAAATGTTGGTCATTAGGGGCTGCTCAGCGATCTCAACTTGGACAGTCATTCCTCTAACAGTGGAAACCATAAGTGAAAATGTGCAAAATATTTTCAAATACCTACATATACTGTCACCAGATTACATGTTTAAAGGAGACAAAGCAGTGTCTCTTTACCTTCAAAAAACGTACGTCCTAATGGTAAAGATAGAGAACATGTATTTATCAAATAATTTCAAGACAGAATTTGAATAAAGGGAATATGTATGGCTCACAAGAATTGCCAAACTGAAGTCATCCAAGCAGTTGTTTGGTTGCCAGCTAAGGATATTTCGTGAGAGGATTTTGGCATCTTTGTTGATAAGAACCTTATGGGTTAAAGATGTCTTCTTTCTTTGCAAGTCCTTCATGTATCTTTTCTTCAAAAAAGTAGTTCAAACACTGGCAGGTTAATATTTTGATATATTGGCCAACAGGATCTCTCCCTGTAATTATGTGTACCTCATGACCTTTCCCAGAGCTCTTACAGCTAGGGTCTTCCAAGTTCATTTCTCAGGGAAAAGATATAAGAAGAGAAATCCAGAGCCAATGGAAGAGTCAAATTACCAGCTTTTGAGGAAGCCTGGATTTACGAATGGGAGTGAGAGGCATGAGTCCAGAAACTTCAGAGACGTAAGAAATGGCAACTAGTTTCGTCCAGCTGGGACAGAGCGCTTGCTCTGGAGTAATCAAAGCTGTACATTGAATACCTTGTGTATCAGTGTTTGAAGGCTAATGTAGGTAGATTTGGATTTAGTAGGAAAAAGAACTAGGATCATATGCATAAGCAAGTGCAATTATTTAAACAAACTATCTAGTTCTGAAAAAGCCTGAGGGCAGCTGGAATGCTCATTCTCAGCCAACTTCTTTGACTATTCTGTGACAAATATAACTATCCTAAAATGCTGGAATCTGGAGGAAAATTCAGGTATATCTAAAACACAGACAGGGTCCTCAGGATGTTAGGTACAAGTTGGGTGTCACTGTTTATACTTAGGGGAAGTTCTGAGAATAGGCTTCTGATAAAATGCCTTATATCAATGATGACAAGCTCCCTGTGCTGAGGAAGGTATCCTGGAAAAGAGCTAGTACTGGCTGAGGACAAGCTTTATCTGTTTCAGCCTGTGAACAGGGTAGTCCTAAACCCAGATGCCTGAGCATTTGACACCAGTCCACAGGTAAAAGAACCTCACTTTAAAAAAAAAGAAAAAAGGAAGAACCCCACTTAATTATACACTGATTGTTAATCTGTCTGCTCTAAGGAACCACAACAGCTTGAAAAGAACCATACTCAGGAGGCATTAGAGTGATTTTGTTAAGTCAAGGCTTCTGGAATCTAATCACCAGACTTGAAATCCTAGCACTTTTCTAGAATCACGGTGGTGTGATCATAGGCAATTAATTCACCTCTTTGTGTCCCAGTTTTCTCATCCAGGAAACTTTAGAGTGTTATCGTGAGAATGAGAAATATGTGCACATGGGAAGGGCTTTTGGACATAGGACTGTGAGCTCCTGCTCTTCAAATTGCCACTATGCAGCCTTTGGCTACCATGAATAAGATGGAACCTCATAGCTCCTTTTAGTGGGCTAAATAATGCCCCTCTAATGGGTCCATGTCATAATCTTCAGAATCTGTGTGACCTTTGAAGGGGACCTTTAAATTAGATTTTTTAGATGTGATTAAAGTAAAGATCTTGAAATGGGGGGATTATCCTGGATCCACTGAGTGGGTCAATATAATCACAATGGTCCTTATAAGGGAGCCGGGAAGTCAGAGTCGGAGGGGTAAGCAATAAGATGACAGATTCGAGATCGAAATCATGCTCTTGGAAGAATAGCCCATCAGCCAAAGGGTAGAGACCCCACAGGAAGCTAAGAAAGGCATGAAGATAAGTTATCACCGGAGTGTCCTGAATCTTCAAAGGAAGCCTAGCAAGGTATTTTTATGCCCATTTTATACAGAAGATAATGAATTTAGAGAGCATTTGTAACTTGCTCAAGGTTAAGTGTCTACAAAGTGGGGAACGGGAATCACTTTGGGATTGCCTGATTCCAAACACGACACTTGTGATTCGAAGGTGCTCCTATGGAGACTCTATCTCAAGGTCCCATCTTAGGGAAAACCAGTTACTTTATTACAACATATTAGCATATCTATAAATGGAACATTATTCAGTCACTTACTTCCAAATTCCAGCTTATTTTCACCAAATTAAAAACAGGCATCAAGAGGAAGTCTCCTATTAATACATCAGCAGCTCTGAGGATCAGGGGCTATAGTCAAAAGATTTGAGGTCAGAAGAAATTTGATTCCCAAATTGGCCACACCTCTGCTATGTAAACAATAATTCTCTTAATATCCTAGGTAACGTAATCATGAGGATTTGAGAAAAATTAAAGAATTTCATCAACATTAAAGTTGTTTATGTGACATGCACATAATTGCAAACATGTTTAACCTTTACTGAAAGCTGATTACATGCCTGAAACTTTTCTAACCACATTACATGGATTATCTCATTTAATTTGCATGTAGGCATGCCTGAGGCAGTATAAATAATGATTTATTTTTTATTTTTTTATAATTTTTATTTTGTTATATTAGTCACCATACAGTACATCCCTAGTTTTTGATGTAATGTTCCATGATTCATTACTTGTGTATAACATCCAGTGCACCATGCAATACATGCCCTCCTTAATACCCATCACCGGCCTATCCCATTCCCCCACCCTCCTCCCCTCTGAAGCCCTCAGTTTGGACCACAAACTCACAAGCCAGACTGTGGACTTAGACTACTTACTTAACTTCTCTGTGCCTCAACTTCCTCATCTATACATCGATGATAATCATTCTTTACATTGTAGGGCTGATGTAGAAGTGTGTGTGTGTGTGTGTGTGTGTGTGTGTGTGTGTATTCAGCTTTAAGAACTATGTATCTGCCACAGAATGCTTACTGTGTACATGTTTGCAGATATTATCAACCCTCGACTTTACAGATGAGGAAATGACCCTCAGGGTAATTAATTACTCCTCCAAGATTGAAGGGCTTGTAGGAGCTGGGGTGCTGGAACCAAGATTCAAACCCACAACCTTTCCATGTTTTTTCCCAGTATAAGAAAAACACCTAGTGTTAATATAATAAATATGTTATATATTAAAAGTGATATCAAGAATTATAAAAAGGAATTTAAAATGTATTTACAATGAGTAAACGGTGTGGAGTCTTTGTACAGGATTTCTCTCACTAAAGACTTTGAATTCCACTAATTCATTTATTTGTGACCATTAGAAATTCTAAAAAGAAAGGCATCTGTACACAGATGTTTATAGCAGCTTTATTAGTAATTGCCAAAACTTGGAAGCAACCAAGACACCCTTCAGTAGGTGAACAGATAAATAATCTGTGATACATCCAGACAATGGAATATTATTTAGCACTAAAGAGAAATGAGCTATTGAGCCATGATAAGACATGAAGGAACTTTAAATGCATTTTACTAAGTGAAAGAAAACAATCTGGAAAGACTATGTACTGTATGATGCCAACTACATGACATTCTTGAAAAGGCAAAGTCACGGAGGCAATAAAATCAGCAGTTTCTAGGTGTTTGGGGGAAGAACAAGATACACAGGTAGAGTGCAAAGGATTTTCAAAGGTGTGAAATGATTCCGTAAGATACTACAGTGTTAGACATACGTCCTTATACATGTATCAAAACCCTTAGAATGTACACTAATAGTGAACCTTACTGTAAATTGTAGACTTTAGGTGATAATGATGTGTCAGCATAGGTTGTGAATGTATTAATGAATGTACCACTCTGATGGGAGATGTTGGTAATGGGGAAGGCTGTGGTGGGGGGGCAGAGGTTTATGGAAATTCTCTGTACTTTCTGTTTAATATTTCTCTGAACCCAAAACTACTCTAAAAGAAAGTCTATTTAATTTTTTAAAGCCTTTTCCGTTTAACATCTGTTAAATTTTCCCTACTTTTAAATTATAATTGCCCTAATTTGGGGCTTCTGTGTTGTGATCTATAATAATATCAGGTCAAATGCTTATGATTCTTTTTAAACTCTATTTAGGGTACTGGAAAGCCCTGTTGAGTTAATAAAATATATTTCACATTTTTAAATGTATATTTATAAATAAAATATAATTTACACAAAAGTTAAAAAAAATTAAATCCTTGGATGTATTTGCAATCATTATCATTCTGGAATTAAAACAACTCAAAGAAAATATTAATAATTTGGAAAGGCATCCAGATGTAGCTGCTGCCAAATCTGATCTGATTTTACTTCAAATTAAATTACACCCTGAGTCCTACGTCTAGAATGTTAGGTTTAAAGGGATTATAATTTATACTAAATTCAACCACTTCTTTGCTGTTTAAACTCGTTTGTTTCATGATGTCACACTTCCAGAAAAAGGGGAAAGCCAGTGACAGTCAATTCTATGCTTTATCACCATCATTCCTTCTTCTGCTCTCAGGAGTATCACCTCAGCACATGCTCATCCCAGGATCTTCTTTTCCTTCCCTTTCATTAGGGATGGTATCAAATCCCATAGGGTCATTTCATTATATTCTTCTTCATTAATTCTGCCATCCTTTCAGAAGCATCTGTCCTATGCCAATACTACAGTAGGTGCCGAGAAACGTTACCATTTATCCACTCTATCTTTGTCAATCATCTCCACTAGATTTTGAAGAAATGCTTAGGATTTGTTTTTCTATCCCTTGTTTTTAATTCACAAACTACTTACTGGTAGGGCAAATGTCAAAGCAGATTTGGTCATTTTTCCAGCACTGGATTTCCATAACTAATTCTTTTTTCTTCTTTCTCCCTTTCATTTTCTTCTATTTCACACTCGTCTTGTTTCTCTACCTCTGTTTTTTCTATTCCTATAATTTTTTTTTATAATATCTAAGTTTGGGAGCCACGGAATTAACAAAAAATTTTTTAACTTTACCAACTCTAATGGAAGACTGTTCAGTGATTCCAAGGATAGAAACCTCTCCTAAAAAGATGGTCTGCAGTGTGGTCATATGTGTGTCTTGGTGTGCCCCTTGGGTACACCAAGGGTAACACAATTACATGTGGTTGATATAAGACTTGATACAGAGCTAGGGAGAGCTCACACTTGTATAATGTCATTTCTCCAGTTTTTTCTTGAATTCTTCAAGTGTAAACAAAAGATACACAAAGTTCTGTCAAGGTGTAAAGAGAAAATTTACCTTTTTTTCTTTATAGAACCAAGTAGGGAAACACATTCTTCCAAGGTGAGATGGAGCTATTAGGAACTGAGAGTGGCAGCATTCCTCAAAACCCAAGAATACTTCAACTTTTCAGAAGACTTAATAAAGGGACAACTTGGGATGGTAGGACATTTTTGTACTAACACCTGTTTTCATTCAGAAGAAGTTGACAGGCTATTATCATTTTTGGCTGAGACAGGGCAGCATATCTCTTGTTGCAGCCGGCAACACACAAAGATGGCTGAACAAGATGTTTAGCTCAGCTGTTCACCTGTAGCAACATGTCTAAAAGCATCACTTCTGACTGAAAGAATCACTTAACCTGAAACATTTCCTGGAAATAGAAATCAAGTGGTTAATTCATGTATCAGTTGAGACCACCCACAACTTTTTCTCTGATTGTTGTGTAGACAAAGATGTAGTGACCACCTTAGAATATGAACCCATCAAGAAGTAATATTAGCAGCAAGTTAACAGAATTTAATATAAATGAGATTAACTAGGAATATATAATTTTTTTAAAAAGCCACTCTTTGTAAAATGTAGGCAGACTACCTGATTCTTTTCCTACAGCAATGTTGACTATTATACAGAATAGTAAAAACAAAAGGAAAAAATCAAAGAATTGGCCAACTGCGGGCAAGAAAAAAATCAAGTTAATTAAACGGAAATTATAAAACTGGGTTTGTTTTCATATGGCAGTGTCTAAGCAAATGCTGAGTTCACAATCTAGAGACCTTTCTAAAAGTAAGGTTTATAGGTTTGTAAGAGACTAAAAAAAGTGATATTAATACATTTTTAAAAATGGGTAAGTAATAATCATATCCTTGGGTAGTCTGAAGTATGAGGGTATATTATAATTTAAGCTATTTACAATTTGAAAATCCGCATGCTCTGTGATGAGAAATAAACAGCCAAAGAAATATTTGAAAATTCAATGAGCTCATTCGTCCACCGTGAAACTGCAATACTTTAAAAAGTGTGAAAAGTGGAATTGGAAAGCATGTGAAACCTTTTTTTTTTAACTTTTCATAAAAGACACACTTGCAAAGAAAATAGAAACTTTGGACTGCAAATGGCTAAAATTAAAAAGACAACAACAACAACATAAAACCAAGAGGCTGAGTAGGTGCAAAGCTATTTTTCTCTTTCTCCTAAAGCAGATTAACTAGTTGGGTATTTCTTTGAATAGCTTAAAAGGTTCAAGTTATATCTGGCAGAGTGAATAGGTAATGATATATGCCTCATTCACCAAAGAAACAAATGTTTTGTTTCCCAACTCTAATTCTGTATTTTGTAGTAAGCTAGAGTGATATAATATACACTAGTATTATTGTAAAACAAGAGTTTATTACTCGGCTAAGTAAGTTGATCTTTGGAAAAGTGTACAAGTGCTTTGAAATAAAATAAAAACTACTTAATCCAATCTTCTCTCATACAATTTCTTTCAAGGAGAACAGACACAGCCTGTTAAAATAACAAAGAATGTAGAGTTTCCATTCATGGCCAAAGTGTCCTCATTCAAAGTCCCACTCTAAAGCTACCTTGCCCTCCTTCTCAACTTTCTTTGCAGTAGGGAAATGTGATTCCATGAAACCTCCGGGATTTTTGTTTTATGTTAACTGGCAGAGCTTTTCACGTCTCACAGACCCGATGACACCTAAATGACACACACTTTGGATTGTCTTGTTGTGTGGAAAAGGCAGATAGAGGGAGGAGGCGAAACCTAACACAGGTGGGCACAGGCAATGTGGCTGTCCCAAAGGCTTGCTCCTTAGATGGGGGCCAGGCTTAGGATCATTTGGGAGATAAAACAATCGCTTCAGTGAAATGATTTCACAAGAAGTGTTACTTTACAAACCTGAGAGTTCTCCAAAATCTGGCAGCCCTGGAATGAAGTTTGCAAAGGGAAAAAAAAATTAAATCTTCAAAATCTTTAGCAAGGATATAAGCAGAGAGTCCCATCATTTAAGTGGGATTAGAAGACCGTGTCTTGTCTGCAAACTGAGTGTGGAATTGTGTCCACTTTTTACACGTGATGGAGACTCGTGTGAAATGCCGACATCTCCAGCTGCACTGAGGGATGAAACTGAGTATTTTGGAATGGAATTCTATTTGGCCAAGCGTCTAGGTCACTGCTCCAGTTTAGCTATAGACTTTTACTTGGTGGTATATATCTATTTAGGTTCTTTGTAAGAAATCATGAATGATGTATGTTTTCTAGTTTCGGAGTGATTTACAACAATAGATTTCATCCTGATTTGGTCAAAATATTCTTATACCTTCTGACTTTCTAGCAATGTCTTTAATGTATTCATTAAAGTCATTCGGAATGACTTTTTTTAAAAGTGTGTTCAAATGAAAAAATCATAAAAGGTTGAGATGTGATTTCCGCAAGATTACAGAATGTAAAACAAATGTCAAAGTAAATTTTTGCAATTGCTTTTGATTATAGCATTTTGAGATTCTAGAGCCTTTTAGGAAATTCTTAAACCAGCATTTTTTTTTTTTTAACTAAACATAACCTCCCTTGAACCCAGCCACATTTCTTTCCCCTCCTGCCACTCAGTTCCTTGTACTTCTTTGGAATCAGGATTTGTAAGACAGGCCCCTAGGGCAGAAAGCATTTGTTGGGCTAGCTCCCATTATAAAAGGACTTTTCTGAGGGATCCTCTTCAGCATTAAGAAAGTAAGGCCTCTTCTAGGAGGTCTATTTTATCAGTCTCCTCGCTCCCACTGTTAATGTGAGCAGCTCACAACTTCTGAGAGAAAGAAGGAAAGCAAGTGTGAACCAAGGCTACAAACCAGAGCTTTTATAGTAAATGAGAATATTTATTTCCTTCTCTGAAAGTTTAGTGATGGCTAGAATTACTAATGGTACCGATCATTACCAAAACACATCTGTATCATTAGCTGGGGGTTTTTCCCCCAAGTTAGGAACACAATTGTATTATACTACAACAATAAAAAGCCTCCTTTCAGCTAATGAGTTCAAAATGGAATCTAATCTTAGTAGCTATATGAGTAAAGCAGCGTGGCTCACTCTCTTTTAGGAGAGTGTTTCTGTGTATCACAAAAGAAGGGCCAAGTGGGAATAAAACGCATATCCACCGAATCCCTTCTCGGTATTCCAGCCACCAGGAAGCACTAGCTCTGAGTTCCACTCCATCGGCTGCTGGTTTGACATCATGATTATACACATAAAGTTATAACTTTCTGTTTATCAAACACCATAGATTCCACGAGGATTGTAATTTCAAACTTGGTCTATTTGTGCCAAATTGCCTGAAAATAATAATTAGAGACAATTTAACATAATGAGTACAGTAGTTTCAGATAAATTACCCCTACAGAACATTAATTGTATTCATTAAGCAGAAAGGGATAAAATTCCAAGGTCATATCTATTATGGTTTTATTTTTAGAAAGCATCTTCAGTTTCTTTCTTTTAACTTATAAGACATTAATTTAGACAGAATGAAGAGATATCTAGCTAGTAGAATGATTGCATTACGATGTTATTTTTAATTAAAATTCCACTTAAATTCACCAAAGATCACATTCTAGTTATGTTCCTATGATGTTTCTTTTTGCATTGCTTTGGGTTTAAAATCTTTTTAATATCTAAGCAATAAAAGATTATTCAAGTTTGAATTTTTCCAGTTTTCTAGTTTCATTAGCCTTAATGAATGAATATAAAAGTAGATACATTGAGAGAAGCATACTGAATACCACATTGGGAAGTCTAGCTAGAACATCCTTTTGGAAACTAATGATTAAAAAAAATTGAAACAAAATGAATGTCCTTAGACATCCATTAAGTTAATTTACTCTTTTTATTATTGTCATTGTTGAACCTGGAGGATTTACCAAAGTTTAATCAATGTCAAGGTATAGCCTTAATGACTAGACTGAAATGTGACTTTTACAGTGAAAGCTGTGAATTGTGTCTCTTTTGACCTGAGGTCAATCTGTATTGACACAACACAAGGAGACAGTATATGTTATAAACTGAATATATTTGGCACTAGGAAGTTTTAGAAAATTTGGTACTGAAGCAAAACTAGTCATCCATGCTTTTCTTAATGAAAAACCACATAAAATCATGAGATTCCCTTTTCTCACATTGCAGATTCAACCTGTGGCCTTCTTGTTAATTCAATTATTGCTGCTAACTAACTAACAATGTGGAATTCCGACCACTAGTCCTCAGTTTTAGTTTTTAGTTCATTCTTAGGAATTGAGTTAATATCTACTGAAATGCTTTGTCTTATCAACTCAGACTGACACGTTAATATCACGGTGTATACTTGCAAACCCGGACCATTTTAACTCCATCAAAATGTCTCTTTGCTTCTAGTCTGAATAATATATGTATTTGCTTATCCAATAGGTATCACAAATTAATATGGCAAAAATAGAAATTTTGGCTTTCGACTCCAAATCTGTTTCTCCATATAAGAAAGTGGCACAGCCATCCAACAAAAAGCAAACACACCAGAAACTATCCCTGATTCCTCTCTTTTTCTCACTCTACATAAAATCAAGCAGTCTTGAGTGATTCACCTTGCAAATATAACCCATCTCATCCACTTGTCTCCATTGGTAACTCTCTTGTTCAAGCCACCACCATCTGTTTGGTGACTGGACTCCTTCTATAGCCAACCAATAGTCTCCCACATCCTTTCTTGTCCTCCACTCTACATACTCTATGGAATGATTACTTCCTAATGTAAGTCATGTGGGAACTTCCCTCTGTTCAAAAACTTCCAGGAGCTCCCATGTCATTCTTAGCATAAGTGAAAGTCTATAGTGCCTTACATGATCGACCACTGGCTCCCTCTGACTCAGATTTCACCACTCCTTCGAGAGCTCACCATGCTCCAAGAGCCCTTGCCTCCTTGCTCTTCCCCTCTAATGCCACCACCTGTATGCTTCATATCTTCTGTCTTTGCCATTTTAGCAGTCAAGATTGCTCTTTTTCCAGAGAACTGCATCTTCCTCCCTAGGTCTATTCGCACGTCTACTCAGACTTTCATCCCCTCACAGATTTTCATCCCTTCCATGACCACTCCAAGTAGAATAGCAATCCCCTTTCCTACCTTTCCTTTACCCTGCCTGTTTCTCCTCAGAACACTTACACTGCCTGAAATAGCAAGTGTTTATTTGCTTGTTTTTGATCTGTCTCCCACACTAACTGTAAAGACTATGAGAGCAGGTCTTAGCCTGTTGTACTCAATGCTCTATTTCCAATAGTTAGAACAGTACCAACTTTAGAGTGTAGGTGATAAAGATAACTGTTTAATAAGTAAAATAATGATTTGTTCAAATGGACCAATGGGTCTGGCCTGGGCATTTCTAATCTGATGATATCACTTGGCCCACAGAGCATTTTTTTTCCCTGCATTTCTTTATTGTTCATGGTAATGTACAACAATAGGTCCTTATTTAGGTCTGGTGCTTTGGTCAAACCATGCTGAGTGATTTGCGTGTCCCATTACTCCTGATATGGTTTATGTCCTCTATGAACCTCCTCAGGAACCAGCTGTCTCCAATACCCTCCTCAGTCTGGGTCCTCCTGGCCAATATCTCCCAAGTTACCTTTTGAAACTCAATTCAACAAACTTCTCTCGAGTAAAACTGATGACTCTTCTTTGTAACCTTACAAGCTCTATTCATAAATTTTTAATACCACCAGAATACATACTGCTCTTATTTGTATACTGGTGCATTTCTTTCTACTGGGCCATAAGTTTCTGGAGATCAGAATCTGTGTGTTAGTCATCTTTTAATACTTGATCAAAGAAGTACTTCATTTACTCCACAAATAACCATTATGAAATATGTTCCCCACATGAGTTTGCTGTGTTTAAGTGATAGAAAGAACATCAGTGTAGCTTAGAGAAGAGACAACAAAGCAGAGGTGGTAGAAGATGGGACAGACCAGAAATCAATCATATTGAGTATTGTAGGAAAAGATAAAAAGCTTGTGTTTCATAATTCTATGTCAAATAAGAAAGTTTAGAGGTTTCAAGAAGAAGTTATGACCAGATTCTTTTTTTTTTTTTTTTAAGATTACTCTGGCTGACGTGTGGAGAATAGACTTTAAAGGATCATGAAGTTAGGAGATGTACCAGAAAGTTCCTGAGGAAATGAAACCAAGAGATACCAGTAGGTCAGAACAGGGTAGAAGTATAGGAGATGAAGAGATTTTGGATTTGTGCTTTGGAAGTAATATGCTAGATACTGGAGATGAGAGAAAGAAAGAAATCTAAGATCACCAATAGAATTTTTGGTTTGACCAACTGAGTGTATTATGGTGTCATTTACTAAAATGACGTACGTAGGAGAAGGATGTTGGGCTGTGTGTATGGAATTGAGAGGCGTTTCTGTTTTGTTTATGCTGCCTTTAATTTTGTTTCCTTTTTGAACATCTAAACAAAGATGTCAGACAGGCATTGGATATGGAAATGTACAGTTCAAGATTGATGAATGAATGATTAATGAATGAACACCTTATGGAAAGTTCTCAATCTACTTTTTATTAGAACACCAATGGGTTTTTGATTGTACAAATTATATAAATGTAGTATTTATTCCATAATCAGAATAACACGTTAATGAAAGAATTTTCTCAGGTGTAAATTTTATCCTAATATATTTTTCTTAAAGTTCCATATCTATAGTATATATGTATTTATATACAGAGATACATATATATACACACACATTTATACATATCATTTAATGCTTTTATTATATGTTTAATCTTTAGTTCTTTATGACTTTCTACCAAGATAACAATGTCTTTTAAGTAATAAATCACTTGAACACATTAGAGGACCACTATCCCAGGGAGTTGAAGGAGTGTCCCAAGTACCTAGCTGTGATAATCTACAAGATTCCTGCTTTCTACTCTGTATTTATTCCCTTTAAAGGCTTCGGAAATGAGTTGCACCAGATCCATCATTAAAGACAGTGTGCCCTTCCTAATGATCCTGAAAGGGAAATGATGGAGACTGGGCCAATTTTCAGAATGTCTGTAATGGAAGTTGCCATTAGAAAAATCATTGCTTCAATCACTAAGATCTTACCAACCACATGCTACCATCAAGATACAAGAATTATATTCAGAATTAGAAATGAAGAAAGGATTTTTACAAGGAAAAAAAATGCTACCCAGGGACACCTGCATGGCTCACTCGGTTAAGGGTCTTACTCTTGACTTCAGCTCGGGTCATGATCTCATGGCCTGGGATCAAGCCCCACATCAGGCTCGGCACTCAACAGAAGAAGGTGTGGGTCTGTTTGAGATTCTTTCTCCTCTCTGTCTGCCCCTCCCCGCTTCTCATGCCCCCCCCACCACATCTCTCAAATAAATAAATCTTTAAAAAAAATGCTACCCCAAGTCAAAGTGAAAGTAGAAGAGGAGAGAGTAGATAGATTTATTTATTTATAGGCTTATTTAACTGCACATTGTTAATTCTAAACAAAGTTGTCCCCCACCTCATAATGTTCACACCTGGTGCTGTAAAAAATTCATAGAATTTTCTGGGCTATGGCTGTCAGTGCTTCAATAATTTTGATTCCTCTATTGTTGATGTTATTGTTTGAATAGAATTTAGGGGATATTTACATCTTATTCAGCAAAATTTTATTTCCACATGAATTTTCCAATGGCTTTAGACTATGATTAATTTTCTTGTTGGGAGATTTCTAAAAATTTTCCATCAAAAGGGGGGGCAATTATAAAAACTGCTAGACATTGACACTGATCTCATTTGTTTCAGTAAAAAAACAGATAAATCCAGGCAGTTTGATTTGAAAAGGCAAAGGAACCCATTTAGAAGCTGTATTAACAAAAAAGAACAAAACGATGGGATTTATATATAAAGGTAGTCCGTCAAATTGAGTCCTAGATAACATGTCCACATGAAAGAATGTGAAAGTGTAAAGAAACTACTGCTTCCTCATTTCCTGAGCAGCAAAATGATGTATTTCATTCTTAGATACATTTTAAATTATAAAAAACAATTTTATACTTGTTAAAAATTATGTACATATTAAAAACAAATAAAACACTAAAGAATTATGAAGATTAATAATAATATTCCATCCCATTTGTCTCCTAGAGGTAATCATTCTTAATATTTTTATAAGCATTCTGCTATATTATTTTTAGGTATTTAATATTATCTGTGACACAATGTATGTATAAATATCTTTATAAAGGGAGTATATTATACATGTTGGGTACCCTGTTAGTTTTCAGCTTACCAAAATATCTTTTTATTTTTATGCATACTTCAATTTTTGTATTTATTACACAGTTTTAATAACACATAGTGCTTTTTTGCAAGTAGTCTGTGGTTCCAAATCGGTGATGTATAGTAAACAAGGCTGCTACCATTTAAATCCCTTTACTTCCTCAGTTATGGAGACAGGCTTATAAAGAAATATATGTTATGCTCTAACCAAATACATTTGGACAAACAGATGGACAGATAGACAAATAGTGGGGCAGATGTCAGGATTCAACAGTTGCCAAACTTTTTGTAAAATATTACTCAAAAAACTGAGATAATACAAAGAGTCCAGATGGAGTTGAATTAATCACTTTTTTGATATCTCATTAGATGTTTGTCAGCACAATCATGTTGTTTTTCTAGATATGCACAAAGTTATTAATTAATACTTGGGCTAAACATTTATACTTGTCATGATTAGCCCAATTCTTAATCCTCTTTGTAATTAAGCATCTGTCTTGCTCAAATGTCATGGTCAATAAATATCTGCCCAGAAAAGCAGAATTTCTCTATATCGCTGTATGGTGTCAAACACATAGTGTATAATGATTAAGATAATGTACAGTCTAAAAGGGGAGCATGGGTAGGAATAAGCCATGTAAGATTATTCACCAAGGAAACTCTGATTCAATCTTACTCCCAGAGCAGGACTTTTTGTAAATAAAAATTAAATCCAGAAATTGTTAACAGGCCATTCTCTACAAATTGTGTAAACATCACTAAAATGAAAAAACAGGCATGCTATAGAAGCACCTCTTTTATCTCCAGATACAAGCAATGGTGAAGAAATAAGGTTAAAAACAAAAGATGAGATGTTAAGCTAAAAATCAGGAATAAAGCAAGCATTGTCTTTAGGAATGCTTGCTTTATGCAGAATATTTTATATTTCTTTTATATTTCTTATTTAAAAGTAGGTAGTAAGCCATTTGGGAATGTGTTGATGGTGAAATAATACAGCAATATTATGGGATGAATGTCTTTAGTTTAAAGATAACTTCTGTTGCTCTCCCACAATGATGTAGCTAGCAGTCTTGGTCATAATATCAACATTGATGTAAGGTTTTTCAAAGCAAGAACTATGAGAATAATACAAATGAGAATGGCTATGTGTCTTGTGGATAACAAAATCAAATTAGGCCATCCACACCAAATGTGAGGTGGCAGAAAACACAGCAGATTCAATGATTTCTCAGTTAAGATGGTGAAAATTTATTACAGCTGCTATATGGATCACTGAGTGTTAAAGATATAAAAACAAGAAATGGACTTCAACTGTCATAGAGAGATTTCTTTAAGACTGATGGCAAAAGCTATTAAATTCTGAGTTTCGGAAAAAAAACTTGGAATTTCCTTCCTGAGAAGAATTTAAGTACATGGGGGATAGCTGTTTGTAGTGAGTATTTTTGCCATAGCTTTGCTGTGAATGCCACTTCCTACTTTATCACTGTATTACCCCATGATTTCTCTTCTTGCTCTAGGTCCTTTCAACCTAGCAGCTAGTGTGTTTTTAAAATTTTTTCATGTTTATTACAATCGAACTTTACAGAGTTCTTAACTATCCAGTGACAACTTACTAGCAATATCCATCTGTGAGAGAGTGGAAATGCTCAAAATTCAGACACCGAATCCTTGCTGATTTTGCTAAATGGGTTGAGAGAAAAAGGAATTGTTTCTTAGAGAATGTTCAAAGAGACTGAGTTAATCATCATGTTAATACTCCCAGTGTTCAAATCCACAGATTATTCCTAAAAATTTTGGCAATGACTTATCTTTGAACCATTAACTGATATTCTCAGAATTTCCTTAAGAATTGCCCATCCATATACTGTCTTAATCCAAGATCAGAAAGGAGAACATCACAAGAGGATATGGCTATAAACCAATTTATATTCTTTTTATGTTATTAGAACTACAGATGTATACTTGTTTAAGGAACTAAGAAGGTAGTTGAAATACTAAATAGTCTACAGATGCATAGAGTATCTTTAGAAGAATGTCTTGTAAATCCAAAATAATATCATCTCACATGCTTCAGAGACATTACATTTTCACAAGTTTATGCACATCTGCAAGCTGTTAATCATGAATTTGGTTGTGAACTGGGAGGATTCCCACCTCAGTATCAATGTTCTTTCATAAGTTGAATGTATTTATTGTGAGGTTCAGAGGCAAGGGCCATCTTGTTTTTATTATGCTCCCAGTAGTAAACAGTATGGTTTTCTCTAAACACTAGATGTTTAGTAGATCCATATTAAAATTAAATGACTTCAGTTTAAGAATGTATGAAATATACCTCTTGGGGCACCTGGCTAGCTCAACCAAAAGAGCATGCGAACCTTGATCTCAGGGTCATGAGTTTGAGCCTCATACTGGGTGTAGAGATCACTTAAAAATAAATAAATAAAACTTAAGGAAAAAAAGAAATGTACTTCTTCATTTATCATAAACATAAATGTTGTTAGTTCCCAATATTTTAACCTACTTTTTTTCTTCAATGTTTCTCAGATTTTTTTTGTCTTAGGTTGGGTTTCTCGGGAAGAGTATCACATGCAGCGAGTTTATGGAGAGAGACTTCAAAAGCAACACCAGAGGGAAAGGAAAGTTAGATTGAGTAAAAGGACTAGATGATTTTCAATGCAGTCATAGCAAAAACCTCACTGGGTACCACTAATGGCTCCAGATCTGGGATGGTCCCCCACAGCTGTCCCACTTTAAGGCCTTCATATCTCCTTATTGACTAGTTTTGGATGCAACCTGCTTCCAGAGGAGGCAGCATGACCTTGGGAGGGTGGGCATTCTTCAGCCAGGGGCAGTTTTAGGAAAGAGACTCAACTAAGAGCTGTCAACCACCAACATTGTCAGTGGCTGGAAGAGTGAGAACTTCAGTCCTGAAGGAGAGTGGGGTGGTATACTGCATCATTCTCTACACTATTTTTTATCTTGATCCTGTTTCTTCACTCACTACTCTACAAAAAAAGGGGGGGGGATTCAAAAATCATTGATTTTGATTTCTTCTCCTCTTTATCCAATAACCAGCCTTTAGATAACAATTCTTTCTTTGTAATTAGTCTCTTTTTTGTTGTGTTCCATTTCCTTTTGTCCACAAGATGTTATAAATTACGATAACACACTCCTACAAGGTCTTCTCTTCTTAAACCTTTGCAACTTTCCAGTATTCTGTATACTTAAACCATAATTTGGGAAATGAGTCTTCCTACAACACATCTTTAGCATAACTTTTACTGTCAAAAGCTACCACACTCTTCCAAAGCCAAGCAAACAGAATTCTTTCTTTGGCCTACTGCTCAGGGCTTTCAAAAAACATTAAAAAATAAACGAATATTTATTGAGCAATGACTATGTGGCATGAACTCTTTTAGGCACTGGGGTACAGCAGTGAGCAATGTGGACAAAAATCGTTGCTTACATCTAGCGAGGAGGTAAGACAACAAGTCAAATTAAGTAATAAATCTATACAGTATATGTAAATGATACATTTCTAGTGAGAAGTGCTAAGAAGGAAAAATAAAGCAGGGAAAAGGCTGTTCAGTGTTGAGATGAAGGTGAGATTTTATACAGGGTAGGACTGACTGATATGGCGACTACAAGTAAAGCCCTGAAGGAATTAATAAGAGCGCATGTCCTATGGATATCTGGCGAAAAGGATATCTTTCCTGTTTGGAAAGAAAAAAAAAATGGCAAGACCAATGTGACCAGACTAGAGGTGAGTGAGGGGGAAACAACTAAGAGATGAGGTCAGACAGACAAAGGGTTCTAGATTAACAGAACCTTGTGGGTCCTTGCAAAGAATTCAGTTTTTACTCTGAATGAGAAGGAAGTCTTTGAAAGATTTTGAGCAAAATTGTGACATGATCTGACTTTCATCTTAAAAGCAGCTTTGCTGAGAATGCACTGAAAGGTAGAGGCAAAAGGACAAGTTGGGAGACCACACTAATCTAGGAAAGAGATAATGGTGCCTGGGAGCAGCAGGTATAAAAGAGTGAGAATGGGTTGCATTCTGAATATATTTTGAAGGTAGATCTAACAGGATTTACTGATGGATTGAATGTGTGACAATGAGGGAAATGGAAATCAGAAATGAATCTAATTTCCTGAGCAAATGTAATAATAGAGCTATAATTTAGTGAGAGGAGGATACTACAAGCGAAGGGGATGGTGGTGGAGACATACATTTGGAAGAGTTCAGCTTATATATGGCATATAAAGCAATGCACTTGAAATTACACTACTGTTGGAATAAGTATAGAAGAACCAGGAAAGAAAACTAAGGAGGAACTTCCAGAAAGGAAAAAATAAAAACTTGGCATGCATAGTGTCTTGGAAGCCAAGTGATGAATTTGTTTCAAAGGGGAAGGAGGGATCAACTCTATCAATGGCTGGTGATAGGTCAAGTAAGATGAGGGCTATAAACTGATCTTTTAATTTAGACTGTGGAAGTTATTAGAGGCCACTAATGACAAACCAAACTCTCATCCAAATGATTTCATAAACATTTACATACACAGTTCTTTTTCAGTCAAATTTGCCTACTCAGTGTCTTATGAAAATGACATATTTGCTTACTTTTTTCTGTACTCTTAGACATAATTCTCCAATTGAAATAGTTGCTTTTCTGCCTATTCAAAAGCTATCCATCTTTAAAATTTTAATTTTATCATCCATTGACCCTTCTCTCCAGCATACTTTATACTCCATGTCCAGGACATCAGAAGGTTTGATATCGTAATCACATGTTTCAATTATTATAGAATGTACTCTTTGATGGGGTATATATTTATGAAGAAGTATAAGTAGTAAATTTCAAGAATATTTAGACAGGATTCCTGCATGTTGTTGACCTTGAAGTCCTTTTCTTTCCCCCTAAGTTTGCATCTAAATCAGAAGACCCATTTCATTTAAAAATTTTTAAATTTAAAGAAGTTCTTATTTGTATAAGTCAAGCCCTGCCTCCTTTGAACTTAATCTATATTACTAGTGAGTCTCTTTGTGACAAAAAGGAAAAAAAAATCCTCTTTATTTTGTTGGTCCTGTAAATGTTTAAAGATAGATGGCTATCATGTTCCTCCAACCAATCCACAGCCCCATCATTCTTTCCTTTTGCAGACTAAACATTCCAGTTTTTTCTAAACATTCTTTATGTGACACCATGTCTAGCCCTTTTACTATCTTGGTTGCCCTATGTATTAGATTCAATTTGTCAATGTCTCTCTTATAGAATGGCAAACAAAACTAAGCCCAGCACTCCAGCATGCCTCTGGTCAGTGTGTACAGGAGGAATGGGAATCTGCACCTCAATATTCCAATCACCCAAATTGGCGAAGGCAGTCTCAGAGTTAGCTTATTATTGGCATGCTAATAACTTACTGTTGAATCTTTCCACTGACTTACAGTCAACTAACATAATGAGTGCATTCCAATATCAGTGACATTTAATTTTTAATCATAGATGGAGGAAACTACACTTGTATACATCATTAAATCTCCCTTTATTTATTTCTTCTTTACTCTGTGGTGTTTGATGACAGTTGTTAGTTGTTTGTAAATTCACTGATCACAACATCGAAAACATTGTAAACTCAAATAATCATTCTTACAGTCATATAACATAAGGTCAATATAAAAATAATACCTTAAAGAGAGGATTTAAAGTGTAAGTGATAAGATGTAATACTCGTAGTTTAGGTTCAAATCCAAAAGTCTTTTTGGTGATAGAAAAGAGGAGGACATAAAAATATGTAAAATTCATATCTTTCAATAAATGAGGAGCTCCTATTGGTATCTGTAAATATATTTTTAAAAAGCTTGATTTTTAACTACAATATAATCATAATCATAATGATAGTCCTACACCTCTAGAAATTTAATAAGAATCATTAAATTGTACACTTACAATGAGTAAATTATGGCACAGTAAAGCTACAAAAAAAGCATTTTTGACAAAAGACTTGTATCCAAAATGTATAAAGAACTCTCAAAATTTATAATAAAAAACAATTAAAAATGAGAAAAAGATTTAAACAGAGCCTTCACCAAAGAAAATATACCAATGACAAACACATCAAATAGTCATTAGTCATTAGTCATCACAGAAATAAAATTTATAAAACAATAAGATATCACTACAAACCTATTAGAATGGCTAGAACAAATAAAAACTGAAACCAAGAAGTGGCAAGAATTGCAGCCCCAATGGGACAGTCAGATATTGCTGATGAGAATGCAGTATGGTACAAGCACTTTGAAAATGAGTGTTGCAAACTTACATCCACACAAAAACCCACACGTGAGGTTAAACATAGTTGTATTCTGCAATTCAGCAATTGTTCTCCTAGGTATTTACCTAATTTGAAACATGTCCATACAAAAACCTGCAAACAAATGTTTATAGCAGCTTTATTCCCAAAACTGGAAACATTGAAGATGCCCTTCAAAAGATGAACTTATCTTGGGGCGCCTGGGTGGCACAGCGGTTAAGCGTCTGCCTTCGGCTCAGGGTGTGATCCCGGCGTTATGGGATCGAGCCCCACATCAGGCTCTTCCGCTATGAGCTTGCTTCTTCCTCTCCCACTCCCCCTGCTTGTGTTCCCTCTCTCACTGGCTGTCTCTATCTCTGTCGAATAAATAAATAAAATCTTTAAAAAAAAAAAAAGATGAACTTATCAGCAAACCACTGTGCATCCATATAATGAAATGCTATTCAGTGATAAAAAGGTGTGGAATCAGAAGCCATGAAAAACATACATGAATTTTAAATTGATGTTACTAAGAAAAAGGACAGTCCCAAAACACTACTTACTGAATTATTCCATTTATATGACATTCAAAAAAAAAAACCTGGAAAGATTGTGAAAAGGTCAGTGTTAGACATGGATTTGAGGAACTGGGAGGAGTAAGTAGATGGAGCATGAAGGTAAAACTACTCATTATGTCACTGTAATGATGTGTACCTGACACAGCATTTTTCAAAGCCCATGGAACTGTATAACATAAAGTATCAAAATTAATCTATGCAAACTTAGAAAAATTAAATCATTTAGCAAGTTAGAAGATATCAGGATGGAATGAAGAATGTGACAAAATAGTCTAATTGTATTATTAAAGATTTGTTTATTTATGAGAGAGAGTGTGTGTGCACGAGTGGGAGGAAGGGCAGAGGGAGAGAGAGAATCTTAAGCAGACTCCCTGCTGAGCACGAGCCTGACTTGGGGCTTGAACCCATAACCCATGAGTTCATGGCTTTATCTGAAATCACAAGTTGGACACAACCAACTGAGCCACCCAGGCACCTGAGAATCTAATTATATTATAAATTACATAACATAACCTCAGTAATGGGGTTGGGGAAAAATTGCTGACCTGAGTAATTTTGAGGATGAGTGGAGATGGTAAGACTAAAAGCAAAAGAAACTGTACATAAAACTATATTCCACTTGATAAAGTTGTTTCCCATAAACATACAAGTTAACAGTTCTAAAACCACTATACACATATGCTAGAACTCAGTTAAGTAAATGAATGGAGGATGATGGGAACCAGAGTTCTCACTTTGGGAGTGGGAGGGTATAGAAAATAAGGACAGTAGGCTAGAAGGATCCATGCAATACTGGATTATGGTAGGGGATATCACAATGAACCATGCTTAGCATAATAGAGACAAAGATAGTAACAGGGGAAGTATTTATAGACATCTATATACACAGGGATTAATATACGTGTATATATATCTTCTTGCCCTGTCAGCTAAGGGGACCTATAAACAATACCCCAGGAGCAACTAGATTTTGGTTTCAAATACAATTTTCTTTTTCTTTTTTTTTTTTAAGATTTTATTTATTTATTTGACAGAGAGAGAGAGAGCACAAGTAGGCAGCGTGGCAGGCAGAGGGAGAGGGAAAAGCAGGTTCCCAACACGGGGATCAATCCCAGGACCCTGGGATCATGACCTGAGGCAAAGGCAGCTGCTTAACTGACTGAGCCACCCAGGCGCCCCTCAAATACCATTTTCTAATTAAAAGAACTATGGTTCCTTGGGGAAACAGCTAAATCTAAGACAGGGCAGGGAATATACAAAATAAACTGGGAGCATTTTGTAGTACCAGAAAGCAACAAAGTACCAAAAATCCAGCAATGGGAGTATGTCAGAAAAACACAGGCACCAACTAGAAATGTTCTTGGTGGCTACAGCAGGGACAGTGTAGTAAGGTAATGTAGTATCGGATCATAATCCAAAGTATAAAATAGATATTCATGAACCTATACTGATATAAATAAATAACTGAATAAGTAAATAAACCAGAGGAAATAGACAACGCTTCTATGGAAAAAAATCTCTAAATAATGTATGTAGATACTTCCTGTCAAAGAAGCTAAGCAAAACTCCCTACCCCTTGAATGTGGACTGGCATAGTTACTTCTTTCCAAAACGTACAGTACATAAAGCAGGTAAAAAAGAGAAATTTTATAGTGAAGAAACTCAACAAACCTCAGCCAGGTGATCAACAGTGATACCGTGTTAATAATCTGTACTCTTGATATAATGAAATGAAAAATGATACTTCACCTGTGTTGTCTTTTTCCTCAAAACCCAATAACTCCTATTGAATCATGAGAAAAACATCAGACAGTCAAACCTGAAAGACATTCTATAAAATATCTGACCAGTACTTCTTGAAACTCTCAAGGTTATCAAAAACAAAAAATCTGAAAAATTATCATAGCCTAGAGGAGCCTAAGAAGACATGATACATGAAAGTAATATGATATTCCAGATAAGACCATGGTCAGTAGAAGGACATTAGGGAAAAGGTCAAGAAAGGGTTGGGTAGTAGGGAAAAGGGTGACAGTGAGTTCATTATCATTAGTGCTTCTTCAACTTCACAATTGTGCCTCTAGAACCCCTTTGCCATTGTGGGGAGAGGAAGGTCATATTTAGGAACTGCGTGTCCTTTTTTGCCAGCAACATTTTTATAGCCAAGTTTCAAAAAATCAAATCCTGCTCTTTAATATAGTCTATACATACCACTTATAATTCAACTAGAAGGAGAAAAGACAAATGTCATTGTCCAGTGTTCTTCTCAGTCCAATGTCCTAGCATAATTAAAAGTCAAAATACTCAATTCCTTCCACATTCTCATGGTTTCACAAGTGTCCTGCAGTTAGAGTCCTTGTAATTTCAGAATGGAAACGCTGGATATTTTATGACTTCATTGAGATGTAACAGGGAATAAGATTTTATTTGCCTAACTATATGAAAATTTGTCCTAATCTATTTTTAAGTAATGTTGTTTCAGTGAAACAAATCATTTCCATTTGACTACTATAGAAAAGTTTTTTTAAATTATTTTAGAAGTTCTGGATGACTTACACACAATTATACAGCAGAATACTTGAAAAGTGTTAACCAGAAGCAACAGGTGAAAAGGTTATTAGTTTTAATTTACTATTGAAACTTCTTGATTCCAGAATCCTCTCCAAAATGAAATAGTAGGACTTCTTGATTCACTTTGTAGTCCATTCCCACGGCTAAGGAAGCCCACCAGTCTATTTTGTTCACAATATTGTGTTCATGCAAGCTAACCAGTACTTCGTTTATATGATCCTTCCAAGCAAAAACAAATTTGTACATGTTTTTCAATCCAAAAGTGTACATCTTTGTCTGGGACATTTTAATTTGGCTTTCACTGTGATTAACAGAAGTGGTATTCCAATAATGACATATGGTCCTAGATCAGAACCACTGCTGGGAGGAAGCAGAGGCTTGAATAGTGCAGATGGGGGAAAATGGCTTTTTTCCAAGTAAAATCTCCCTTAAACACATACTCTCAGAGCATATTAAAAAGAACTAGAATGTCTGGTTAGTGTTAGGTCACCTTATAAGGTCTGACGTGTAGGCTTTAGATTTTGTCCAATAGTAGCCCTATAATAAATCCACTGGCAATTTTAATCTTCCTTAGGTTCATTCTTCTGCCCATCATTCAGAGGATCTCACTTGATTTCATTTATAAGGCCACTGTGGAATCTCTCCACTTCTGGATGCCTCAGAGTGGGTGGAGTTTCAATTGAAAAGCCAGGAAGCAGCAATGTATGTGACAAGAATCTTCTGTTCAGGGGTGGCTGCGTGGCTGGGTGGCGCAGTCGTTAAGTATCTGCCTTCGGCTCAGGGCATGATCCCAGCGTTCTGGGATCAAGCCCCACGTCAGGCTCCTCCGCTAAGAGCCTGTTTCTTCCTCTCCCACTCCCGCTGCCTGTGTTCCCTCTCTCGCTGGCTGTCTCTCTCTGTCAAATAAATAAATAAATAAATAAATCTTAAAAAAAAAATCTTCTGGTCAAAGCCTTGAAAAACATAACTCTACTACCATGATTGTTAATTGTCAGACAGATACTTGAAACATTTTCAAATTTGATTCCTCTATAGTAATTTCAGTTAAATTTAGAAAGTATTTTGTGACACTTGGTCATTTCATAGATATGTCATAAAATACTATAATCAGTGAAGTGTGTATTTTGGTATGGCCATGAGTTGTCACCATAATAAAACAGATAATCTTTAAATTTTTTTAAATTTATCTATTTCAGTGTAGTAATATTTTGCTCATTTTCCAAAGGTAAGGAAAGTTACTTCTTTTTAAATTAATTTTCAATATTTTTTCCTAATTTTTAAGTGAAATTAAGTACAGAATCTTCATACAAGTTAGCATGAACTTTTAGATAAAGATCTAATCCCATTGGGGTTTTATCCAAACCTGCAAATCTTCAAAAGTTCATGTATCCCCACTCTTTAACTTGAATTGGAACTTCTAGCCAGGAGCAGCAGAGGACAAGAGCCAAATGAATTATAATACCTAATAGTTATTACACTGGGAAGAACTGGTTGAAAAGCTGGGCCTGGAGCCAGGCAGCTTTTAGACCCTAACCCTATACACACAATGGTCCATATTTTCAGCACAGGCTATAGGAGTATACAGTAGAGCTTACAGATAACTCTCCTGAAGAACTAAATCAAGGTTGGCTTATCTCTAATTAGAACTTGACAGAAATCATTCTGTTTCATCTGCCAGTTTTCATGCTATTTTAGTATTTTAGGAAAGTATACTGATGATTGTTAGCTCTGATGGGTCCAATGTCGTACCTAAGAAGTATTCATAATAGCTCATGCTTCCCATTCAAAACCATTTTACTAGCAGTAAGCAGTTATTACATTCGAACCTTCTGGTTTTAAGGACAAGTGTCCTTTTGTGGACAGAGATACTAGTTGAGTATCATACAACTAATGGAATATTGTAGGCAAATTAATTTATAAATAAAGAAAATACTACATAAATGTTTGCATAAAGACTCAGTGGTACAGTAAGATATGAAGTACATTTCCCCACTTTGAATTAAAACCTCACTATTATATTTAAGCAGGACTGATAAGATGTATGAGATCTTTTTGGTTTTGTATTACATATTTTTGGCTTCCCACCTCATTTACCAATCATGCAATCACAAGAATTCAGGCCTTCCCCTAAAAATATAGCCATGAAAAAAGATCAAACCATAGTGCAGGCACATTGATACTTATTTAGTCATTAAGCAAAGCAAAAGCTTTCAATGTTCAAGAAAAAAATAGTGCATACTAATATTAAAATATTAGACATAATTTAGATAAAAACATTTAGACCACAATGAATTTGGATTCTATTCATTTCTCATAAAAAAAAATTTTTTTTTCCTTACCTTGATACTGTCATAGGTAAACTATATGTATAAAATGAAATCAGAAGTATGGTACTGTTTAACTTTAAAAAAAATAATCCTGGGTGGCAAGGTTTTTCCAGGAAGATATCATGGAAACAATTAAAAATTTATTACAATTTTTTTAAAAAATTGTATGCAATAAGAAATATACTTGCAATAAGAAATGCAATAAGAAATAATACTTTCACTTATGAGAGGCAAAGTGCTACTGTCCTTAATTTTAAAAGACAACTTGCAATTTAATAGCAAAAAGATGCTCAATACAGTAGAAATATGGGCAAAGGAATAAATAGGTAATGGGAAAAGAAGAACCAATGGCTAGTAAACCTGGAAAAAAATGCCAATACTCTCACAATTAAAGAAATGCTCTTTAAAGTGCAATACTCTTTTTATCTATCACATTAAATTTCATGAAGGAATAGGAAAATAGGTGTTTTCATACTACCTTAGTAATTGGTACAATCTCTATGGAAGATATTTTGTCAATATCAGAATTTGAAATACTTGAAATTTTTGACCCAGTTTCCAATTCTAGTAATTTATTCTGTGAATATGTTCCCCACTGCTACATATGCAAGGACTGTGAAGACATAATTCAATAGTAATAACAAAAAGTTGGGGGAAGAATTTATTCGCTGATTAAGGAACTGATTAAATTAGTCATGGTACATCCATACATGGGTTTCTAAGCAACAGCTGAAAACAATGAGTTATATATGTTAATGTGAAATATAACCAGAATATATTATTGTGTTAAAAAGCAAGTTGAGAACAGTATACACTGTAATTATATACTATAATCCAATCTGTAATAATATTTTAAGAGGTATGTGTGAATATGTGTATAAAGAAGAATCTGGTAGAATAGTACATTTGAGAATTGGGACATGAAAATATTCTATTTTTTTCTTACTTTCTTCAGTACAGTTGGTATATTTAAACATCTCTTGTACAAATACTGTTTCATGTCATACTTGCTATTTAAAGAAAGTTTTAAACAGAAAAATAATTTTTCTCCACCCTGACTTTATTTCCAAGTATAGACAAATATTTTAACATTACAAATAATTAAACATCATGGAATCTGTTCAAAATCAGTCTTTGCCCTTTTTTGAGCTTTCTATAGAATGCCTACATGCCTTTTAAAAACTAGTTTCTCTCCTCAAGTGCTATATTTTGTTATATATTTTTTTCTGATTTCCACAGTAAAATAAAACTTGAACCATACATGTGTCCAATTTTGACATTACAAATTATTTTTTTATATTAGTGATTAACTTTGGAGTCCATGATTTGGAGCAAATTTGTAATTCAAGGCATCTAATACTGAAATATCGTACATATAGACTTTAATGTAATATCAAATAAATAAACAAATCCATAACTGAGTATGTTTATATTTTAAAACATTCTCCCTGGTTTTATTTTGTCACATAGGGACCATTTTGGTTCACATAAATGCCATTCATATTAATTATGCAATAATTTTATTTGAACATAAGAAAATTAAATACCTTGATATGCACATTTCTCTACCAATCATATGCGATCATATAAAGATAGTTGCTCTACTTTTATTTTAGGTTATACATTGTGTTTCCATGTTATATTAGGCCTTCAGTCCAGGCCGTACCATTTTTGCTCACAGAATGGTCTCCTCATTGCTGGGGACCAATACCAAGTGTAGTCCTCAAATGCCACCATGTAATGTTCTTTTAAACAAGTGTCTGCATATATTCTTTTCTTAATATTTTTTTTTGAATTCACATGTATTTTTTTTAGAGGTTTATTTATTTATTTTGAGAGAGAGAGAGAATGCATGCACACAGGGGGAGGGGCAGAGGGAGAAGGAGAGAGGAGCTCAAGCAGACTCCCTGCTGAGCACAGCACCAAACTCGGGGCTCCATCCCACGACCCTGAGATCATGACCTGAGCTGAAATCAAGAGTCATATGCTTAACCAACTGAGCCGCCAAGGCGCCCCTCTGCATATATTCTTAATGAACATTTCATGGAATTAGAAACTAAGATATCGTAAAATAGTAAACAAGTTATTTGTAAAAAAGGATTAAAGTCATGTGATGAATATTTAAAACATGGTGAGAAACTCTTTGTAGTATGTGATGACCTGACTGCCTGCTGGGAAATTTACCCAATGAAAAGTATGACGAGGAAAGTACTGTGCTTATTCAGTACATAGTTTAACAGAATAATAACGAATATTTCATAATAGTAACTGCTGTGTATGAATTGTAAAACCTGTATATTGATGCTCACAAGAGACCTATTAGAACATCTCTTTACAATAAGAATTTATTTTAAAAAAGAATTTATAAAGAACCCCTGTATATTTTTTTCAGGTTGAACATTTATTTAAAGGGCGTGATGGGTATTAAGGAGGGCACATGTTGTAAAGAACACCTTTAAAAGAAAATTTTATTTTTATTTTAAAATATAACTACTGTTTTTCAGATAAAGAGAATAAAGACTAAATGAAGTGTATCTGGAAATCCTAATCAATACTTGTCTGGATTTCAATTGTTAAAGAAATGACAAATAATGAAGCTAATTATCTTCAAGGATATAATAGCATTTTAGATTTTTCTCAATATTCACATTACACTTCAATTTATTGGACTCAGCTCTGCACAAAAAATCTTGATAATGATGTTGGCTTTTGACAACTTTCTAAACTTTTCTCTATTTTTTAACTACTTAGTGCTAGACATATACTCGCAAATTGTTAGATACTCATGGAGTTTTATTTTATTTTTTGAAAAATTTTTATTTATTTGAGAGAGAGAGAGCACCAGTGGGGAGGGGGGGAGCAGAGGGAGAGGGAGAAACAGACTCCCCACTGAGCAGGGAGCCCAACACAGGGCTTGATCCCAGGACCCTGAGATCATGAACTAAGCTAAAGGCAGATGCTTAACCTACTGAGACACCCAGGCACCCCTGTACTCAGGGAGTTTTAAAGCTATTTCTTTCACCTCTAGCTACAAGCACCAGGAGGAATTATGCAGTATACAAAGCATCATGGGAAATGCTTCTGAATTTTAGTTTTTGAATATGGTTTTTAATTTAATTTTCCTTTCTTTAATACAATCAAATGCATTTGGTAAGAATATGATGTGCTTTCAAAAGTTTTTTGAGCTTTCTGGATCTTAAGGCTCATTTATGCAAATATATATGAATCAACCTGAAAATTTAACACAATCAGGTCCACCCATGCAACATCCGGTATTCCAACCCTGACAAGAAGCTGGGACAGAAAACAGTGAGGATTGAAGAGCTCGTAACCTTTTTGGAGTCAGACACCTTGGTTTACAAGGCCAGTTCCTCCACCTACTAGACCTCTCACTGAGCCACAGGTTCCTTATTCATGCAGTAATTAATTATGGAGTGTCACTATGTGAAAGCATCTCATAATTACACTTTCTAAACAACTTTATTGGGGGGGTTAAATATCAAAAAGGTTATTGATAAAGCACTTCACACAGTCTGGCTCCCAGTCAACATTATACAGGGTTGATACTGTAATTTCACTGTAGAAAGTGATTTCATCCTTCTTGCAATCAATTTTACCTAGTCTATATGGCTTCAAAAAATCATTTTCATTTGCTTTCTAATCTAGCATGGACTTATTGGGCATAAATATATCTGAACATTTTAAAGTTAATTTATTTTCAGTCTACAGTGTCTCTGTGAGCAAGGAATCTAAGTTTATTATTCACTAGATAGATTTGTTTTCTCCATCAGATGCTTTAGCTCCCAATGATCCACCACTGTATGCTTAGAATAATTGAATTCAAGGTCAATAGACAGTTCCTATTGACTAATGCTTATCGAGTACAACATGCCTCTCTGTAGGCTTATACATACATAGGCTTATTCCATACACTGAGTTTTAGTTTACACTGAGTTCTAGGCTTATACTTTCCATACACAACTTCCTCTGTGTGAGTGTGGCAAAGACTGACCCAATGGAGGGTGTCAATTCAATAAAGTGACATCATTTAACTTTTGATGAGTCTTCTGATTATCTTTGTCCCCAAATACACTTTGCTACACTTCGAAAGTAAACATCAACCCTGAGTCAAGGACAGCATTACAAAGTGACAAATACTTGTGTTACTAGGAATAAACTGGTGGCAGAGTGCTAACTGGGAGACTAGATCATCATATTAAAAAATACTGTAATATTTCTTAGAAACTGGAGTGGACAGCAAGAGATCTGAGTTCTAGTCCTAACTCTGATAGTAATAACTGTGACCCTTTTTGACCTGATCCAGAGATTTTATATCTATGAAAACAAAGGTTTGGATTAGCTGAATTTGAAGATCTCATTTTGATTAAAAAAAAAAATTCTCAGATCTTTAAAGTGAGCAGAATTGTTCTCTGAATGTCTTAGCAAACAGCTAAAACAATCTATAGACCTAGATTCTTGAACCTATGTCTATATTGCTTCAAGAATTTCTGAATAAATACAGAACTACTTTTGATTAAAAGCTATTGATTATTAATAGACCATAAGGCAATGATTAGAAATGATATATTTAATAAATAGAGAGCTCTCCTAATTGCCAGACACTCTTTTAAGTACTTTATAATTGTTCATTTATTGAATTTTCATAACCACTCTGTGATGTACTACGATAATCTCCATTTTATGGATGAGAAAATTGACATAAGTAACTCACCCAAGGTCACACAACTAGTAAATAGCAGAGCAGAGATACAAGTTAAGGCAGTGCACTTCAGCATACACACTCTTAAACACTATTCTATGCAGCCTGCTCAGGCTTAACAAGAAGCAATTCCCTTTCCTTTATCCACTGTGTTAAACCAGAATCCAAATCCACAGAGTTGGGTGGTTACAAAAATCTGTGGCATTTCCCAGAAGTTTTACAATCTTCTTCTGACCACTTGGAAAGAAACCCAGAGAAGGAAGATTATACAGTCTATGGAAAGAAAGCCTTCAGCAACGGACAAATATTTTCTGGACCAAGGTTTTTGCAAATAAAACTCATGAGGGGCACCTGGGTGGCTCAGGTGGTTGAACGTCCAGCTATTCCTATAGGGTCAGGTCATGATCTCAGGGTTGTGAGATCGAGCCCCCCTTCAAGCTCCACCCTCATCATGGAGTCTGCTTGGGATTCTCTCTCCCCTCTCCCAGTGCCCCTCCCGCTGCTTGCACTCTCTCTCTCTCTAAAATTAAATAAATCTTAAAAAAAAAAAAAGCTCATAAGAAGTGTTAGTAGGGCATTTTTGGTATAGTTGAACCATTTTTTTCCCCCATGATGTCAGACTACCAGGTATGGTAACATTACACTACAAAAAACCAAATCAAAACAAAACAAAACAAAACAAAACAAAAAAGTGGCCTTGTATATTGGTCAGTTAGGAAGATCCAATCTATTGAAATGATTATTTATTCAGGGAAGGTCAATTTTAAATGAGTTGAAATACATAACAATTTTAGGGGACAAAGGGGAAGATAGAAAGAGAAAAAATGTAGTAAGTTAAATTATATTGGCTATTTAGTTATTTCTTCTGATATTTTTATGGCATTAAAGAAATTTAAGTTATTAATTTTCTCTCACATGGAACCCCTTTCTGCTGCCTTTACTTACATGATCAGAGGGAAAACATGCCTTTCTATTTATGTAAGTGCAAATAATAGCAATAGAGCAAGCTTGCCTTCATGGTACCCAAAAGACTAGGATTTTAAAAAATTGTCATCATTTTCTTAAGTCATTTATGTAGCAGTTCACAGCTTAAAAGACTTTCCTACACTTTATCCCCTTCATTTGAGGACAAGTAAAGATCACCATAGAGTCCTACTTTCCATGCTCAGCCCAGAACTCTACTTTCCTGAAGGAGTCCAGAGGGCATCCTGTTACTTGAAGGTGACTAGGTTTTCCAATGGTGAGAGACACTATAAAAGAAAAATAATTTTTGAGAGGGTGATTTGACACTCAGGATACTAAGCTTAATCTTCCCTCGATTAATGGAGATTTTGAAAACTGTCCCAATGGGAGGGAAGAAGCAAAAGGACAGGCAGGAAACGGCATGGTTAAATCTGAGTCTGGAGTCCCAGCATTTCTATTCAAATCTTGGCCATTTACTAGCTGTGTGAACCTTATCAACCCATTTAATCTCAATCACTCTTTATCCTCTCATCTGTAAAATGGAGATGACAAGAGTGCTATTAATCAACAAATGAACATAAGCTGCCCATTCAGTGCCCAACCATTGGTTAGGTATAAGTTATTCTTAAGCTATTATTCAGTCAGCTCTTCTCCCTCCAAATCCAGTGCTCTTCTCTGCACCTTAGAATTGTTTCTTGCAACAGTCACTATTCCAACATATATGGTGGTTAAAGAGGAGCAGAAGCTTATACTTCCATCCATTTCCCTAAGGTGTGGACTTTAATTAATATCATAAACATGATTATAATATAAAAATTGATAGAGTATTTTACCAAATAGATTGTTTCTGTGTAAATAAAATGTCTCTTTATATCCCATGTTATAATTTATCTAAGACAGTACATATTCTCTGGAATTGGGCCAGGTGACCAGTAGTAAAGAAAGACTCATGCTCCTAACTGGGAAGAGCCAGCTTTTATGTTTATTAAAGGGAATGGACTATGGCTTCCCTGCTGTTCCACTCACAGTGGTGCAAATGACAGGGCTTACACACAAAAACTAATGTGGGTTTAACCAGAAAGGAGTTGGGGGTTCTGAACTGGGTCAAATTAAAGGAGATGAGTAGCTTGGGAAAATGATCTTGTAGGGACATTGGTTGGATCTTACTTCGGGGATCTTCTAGTCCTTGACAGGGAAGGCAAGACTTTGCCTCCCTTTGACTGGTCACAAGTTTTAAGACAGACCGGAATTGATAAATTGGATTGTTGTGAGGCCTCAAATGGAGGTGGTTATGATGTTACAAGGAAGATAAAGCATAATCACTTGGGAAGGCAATAAAGGGACTCCAGAGTGGGCAGATCAGGTTAGAGACCCAGCTTCAATATGTGCTAACTGTGCATCTAAGCAAGTTAAAGTACTGCTTTTAAGTTCAGTTTTCTCCTCTGCAAAATGAGGATAATTATGGTATCATTTAGGAATGATGTGAAAATAAATAAGATACTGTTTATAAAATGCTTACTACAACACTCAGGAAACAGTGAGTGTTCGATAAATGCCAGTGTAATTGTAAGGTTATTGTGAAGAGTGCTCTAAAATGCTTATTTAAATGTTTCTATTTATCTTTTTTTAACAGAGAGCACTCTCGAGTGTTGGGGGGAGGGGCAGAGGGAGAGAGAGAATCTTAAGCAGACTCCTCGCCCAGTGTGGAGCCCCACTCAGGGCTAGATCCTACAACCCTGAGATCATGACCTGAGCTGAAATCAAAAGTCTGACCCTTAACCAACTGAGCCACCCAGGTGCCCTGGTTTCTACTTAAATAAAATTAAAATTCTATCTTTATCCATGTCCATTCTAAACCATGTCACCATCAACTTCGTCTGAGCTATTGATATCTCTGCCTAACTAGTTCTTGTGCTTCCAGCCCTATTTCCTAAGTCCATCCTCCATGTAGTGATCGGCAGGACTTTACAAAACCCTCCAATGCCTTCTTACTGCTCTTAGAATAAAATGCAAATTCCTTCCACTAGCCTCTAAGATGCTTCATTTTGTGTGTGGAAAACTAGACTGAACCCTGCTTTGGGATTGTCACACTTAGTTTGTCTCTTTACCTGTGATAGTTCTATTCCAAGTTATCGTTATACAGCGGGTTCCTCCCAGTCACACACATCTCAGTAAAAATGATCTCATCCCTTCACTTACGTTCTTACAGCAGTTTATTTGCATCATAGCACCTGATTATGTCCTTAATTATATAACTTCTAAATTACTGTATCTCATGTCCTTCATGATGGGAAGGATTGTGTCTCTAAAATTTCCCACCTTTAGTGGATCTTTCTGATCCATCTACAAATATGTTATTTTTACCAATCTTGAAAAAAAAATCCTTTCTTGATTCTTTACTCTCTTTTACTTTATGGCAAAACTCCTTGAAAGAAAAGTCCAAACTCATTATCTTAAATATCTCTCATCCCATTTCATTTTCTCTTTAACGTGTTTGAATTGGACCTTTCCCCCCATGATTCTATTGCTATTGCTTTTTATCAAGGTCACTAATGACCCCCATATTTTAAAATCCAATGGTGATTCCCAATTTTTATGTTACTTGACTTAGCAGCGTTCAACATAGTTTGTCATCCCCTCATCCTTGAAATAATCCTTCACTTAACTTCGAGGACAATGTACTATTCACTTTATTTTCCAGGTACCTGATTAGAATAACCTTTCTCACTGTCATTCACTGGTCCCTTCTCATCACCCAGACCTCTGAATGTTTCAGTCGCTCACAGAGCAGTTAGGAAAAGATTTCTATTTTCAATCTACTCTCATCACCTTGCTGATCTCATCCAAACACATGGCATTAAATATTCTTATGCTCATGATACGGACATTTTATTCTCTAGCCCAAATGGTCTTTCTGAATTCCAGAGTCGTAGCTAGCTACTCCAACTCACAATTAGCATGCCAAAGCTAAGCTCATGATTTTCATGCCAGACCTGTTCCTCTCAGCGTCTTTCTCATCTCAGGAAATAGTAAATTCATGTATTCAGTTGCTCAGGCCAAGATCTTTGGAATCACCCTGCCCCTCCTCTGTTTCCGTGATATCCCACAACCAAATGGCCAAGTTCAGTTTGATACTTTACCTTTTAAATATATCTTGAACCCAACCTTTCCTCTGCACTCTGGTCTATTCTACCCACATCTTTCCGTGAATTATTAAAATGCCTTCTAAATGGACTTCCTGTTTTCACCATTCTCTCTTCAATCTATTCTTGACCCAGCATCCAGAATGATCCCATTAAAATAAAACTCAGATCTTATCCTTCTGCCACTCAAAGCCCTTCAGTGACTTCCCACTGCCCTCTAAGTGAAAGCTAAGTCCCTATAATGTACACAAAGCTCTAAGGAAGCAGCTGCCCCATCATTTACTCCTATCTCTCTCTGACTATCCTCTAAGACATTCAGCCTTGTCAGATTGGCACCATACTGATGCCTGCTTTGGGGTCTTTGCTCTTGCCCTTCTTCCTGAATAGACTTCCTTGCTGCATTTCCCTGGCTCATTCTCTCATATCTCTTCCCAGGCCTTTACTCACATTTCATATTCTCCATGAGGACTTCCCTAACCACACCATCAAAAATGGCAAACCCTGTCACTATAACCACTACACACTCCCTACACCCCTCCCTTGCTTTATATTTCCCCCTTAACCCTCACTATCATCTAACCACTTATATTTTATTTACTATCTTATCTATTTTCTACTTTCCTTCTCACAACATACACACAAACCAGGCTGAGATTTTTGCCTCCCCCCACCAACCCGGCTATTTAGCCCCAGGGCCTATAACAATGTCAGGCACATAAAAGGTGCTTCATAAATATTTTTGAATAAATAAATATCTTGTTCAATGCTATGTAACTAGAACCTAGAATAGACTTCACCATTTGGAAGGCAATAAATAAATTCCTGTCAAATAATTACAGTTCTCCCATATTGGAGGTATGCTGAAAGTGAACCTAGAAATGTAAACCCCACTTCAATGTGTGAAATCAAAATAGTTGGAAGTGCAGATTTGTCACAAACCTAAGCTTCAATTTAACTGGAGTATTTGGTAAGTTTCCATTATGTTTGAGTTCAGTTTTAATTTAGGATGGTATATTACCATTTGGTAACAAATTTTAAAGGTTTTAAAGATCTGTGTAGCTATTTTTAAATTTGTCTTTGCTTTAGGTTTTATTTTCTACTCATAGATAAATTTTATTTTACCGTATCAGTATTCTACTTCTTATAGATGGTATTTCTTAATGAAAGAAGAACCTCTTTATAACATATATGTGAAGGAATAGTTTTAAGTGAATGCATTCTGCCTAATGAAATAATTTCAAAAATCTAATTAGTGTGTCAAGTGCAGGTATTTGCAGTTTAGTTGCTTCCTAAAAGCTAGTAGACCATATGTAAGCCTAAATTTTCCAACATTCCCTCTAGCTCCATTTTAGTGCTCTCAAACTTGAACTATACGGAAGGAGGAGAAATATAGTGTCCCTCGTGATACGTTGTAATTGCCAACTTTTACCTTTTAGAGATGGGCAATGAATAGACTAGTCTTCAAAATGGCTCCACTCTAAAGGAGTATTTTAAGACCCTCTAAATAGATTCATGACAACGGAATCCTCTTAGATATTAAGTACCCTCACACCACACGGCCAGACAGGAACCTCCATTTTAAAGTATTTAACAGGGAATCAAATATCACAAAACAAATAGAGTATCACTTTCATGGATTAGACAGTTATAATGCACACTCAGCTAAACTTGATTCACTACCTCAAGGCTCATGCCTGAAAGCTTTTAAAGGAGACTCATATATTTTTAAAAAATCAAAATGCTCAGGACAAGGACATCCAAGTGATATTTTCCTGAACTCAGAGCCAACTTACACAATTAGAAATATACGACTCTATGACCACACAATTTCCCAGGCTGAAAAGATACTACTCATACTTAATCCACTTGCCTCCCTTCTTGCTATATAAAGAACAAATCTGATTTGAGATCCAACATGAATTATTCTTTGTTGTATTGTTATAGTTATTTTCCTATTTACAATGTTTGTAGATTAAAGAGATTATGTTCATTTCAAATAATGAAGGAAATTTTCTAGAATCAAGCACCGTTTTGGAGAAAACTTCAAATAGCAGGAGGATTTTCTAATAGCTACATAAATCTGTAAGATGAGAAGATATGTTTCTAAAACTTTTGATTTTTATAATAAATAAAAATCTGAAAATTTTATGTATATTTAGAGTATGCATTGGTCATATCAAATATTTTTTTACTTGCTAATTCATTCATTCAAAAAATACTTAGGATTTTTATTCTTCCCACCCCTACCATTGAATTTTACCTGTTTTGGAAAGAAGTAAGGAATAAATTTACATTAAGTAATTATATATTTACCAGCAACCTCTACTAGCAAGATTTAAATATATATACTTTTTTCCATTTTATGGAACAATCAAAAAAAGATAATGTAGGTTTAAATAACTTACCCAAGTGAAGCACATTGAATTAGTTATTGTTATGGGACTATAACTTACTATTGATTTTGTGATATTAGAAGCATCTCATTCAAGGTGAGTTTATTTGTCTCTATCAGAAATTTTACCTGCAGACACTGGCAAAAAAATAAGACTGCATTAAATTATTCACTCTTACAGCAATAAATTTCAGGTGCTAGGATAAGCAAATTTAAGTGTGAAGTAATTATATTGTTCTTTTACTTTTTTACATTCATCAGTATACTCAGTTTCTATTAGCAAAACCGGTGCAAGGTATTTTTGTAAATATTATAATATTAATTAATAGATTTATATTTATATAAATTAGGTTCATGTTTTTGGCCTTTAAAATTCCTTTTGACAACATGCACAAAACCTTTCATACAATGCATAAGTGTAACTAAATTCAATTTTGCCCTTTACATGAAAAAAAACACCCTTTCATAAAAAATGTGCAGTCCTTTTTTTTCCTGAATTATATTTTCTCCTCAGTTTCCTAAAGGAAAAATGGTTTTTGCTATAATAGCACTCCTGCTGAAGTTGTCACAGGTACTTAAATAAATTAATAGGCATGTGAAATATATTTCATGTACATTAAAAAATACATTGAAACAAGGCAAAAAGCCTAAGGGAGACTGTCAAGTCACAGTAGAAAGCCAGAGACCACAAACTGGAATAATAAACAGGAAGGGCTGATCTTGATCCAGGTTCTGAAGTTAAAGTCCACATACCAACTGGAATTGGCAATTCAGGGCAAGGACAATATGTCTGTCCTCACTACTGTAGGTCACAGTTTATTATAAAAGTAATCTATCCATGGAACTAATGAAGATAAAGTAGCAAATTACCATAAAGACCAAATTATAAGAGAGTTCCACCTATACCTAGTTCCTATGGGAATGGATAGTGAAGATGGTATTTTAGAGAGACTCTAGAAATGTATCATGATATTTACAATGAAATTATATTTTAAAAAATCCTACTATTTGAAATATTGACTTAAATTGGGATAATAATGCCAATTGATAAACAGATATTTAATAAAAGCCTATGCTGTATACTGAATGTAGGCATTTCATGAAGTATTAGACACTGTTTCTGCCCATAGAAATCTTACACTCTTTTTGCGTATGTATTATGTGAGGACACGTACACACATACACACACACGCACACACAGATAACAAGCAATAACTCTTCTGGAGTCCTGTTAATGCTGGATGAATATGAGCCATAAATATCAATTAACCTTTAAGAAGCAAGAAAATGTGTGTCCTACTTTTGTCTTCCATACAGAATTAAAAATCAACATGATCAAAAATGTTCCCTTTTCTCAAGCCCTTGAATCATTCTAAATTTCTCTTTCTCCCTCTCAGAACTAATCACCACGTTTTGTTAACCTTTAATTCCTAGCTAATTTTCCTGTATGCATATCCTTCTTTTTTTTTTCTCCATTCTTTTTTTTTTTTTCACAGCCCTGGTTCAGGCTTGTCTTTCTCATCAATAACTCCCAAACTGTTTATTCATTCATTTATTCAACAAAAATTCATGGAGCACCTGCTTAGTTTGCAAGTGGTTGTGCCAAGTATTGAATGAGATGTATAATTTTCCTGCAGTCCTAGAGCCTAGAATCTTTTTCCCATTACTACACAGACCAACAGCACACTGCAGCTAGACATCAGTTTAAAATACAAACACGGGGGCACCTTGATGGCTCAGTCGGTTAAGCATCGCCTTCGGCTCAGGTCATGATCCCAGAGGCCTGGAATCAAGCCCCACGTTGGGCTCTCTGCTCAGCAGGGAGCCTGCTTCTCCCTCTCCCTCTGCCTGCCACTCCCTCTGCTTGTACTCTGCCTCTCTCTGTCAAATAAATAAATAAAATATTTTAAAAAATAAATAAAATACAAATGTGATTATGCCCTACCTCTCCTGAAAACCATTTAATGTCTCAGTAGCTGGTGTACTAACTCCAAACTCCATAAGATGAAGATAAGCCCCCCTCTGTTTTGACTGACCCCTGTCTAGCTCCATAGCTTCAACCTTCTAGGCTCCTCCATTCACTTTACACTTGACACTCTAAGAATTTCAAAATCCGTGTGTTCCTGCAAATGCTACAGATACTCCTGCCTTTTGCTTAGTCTCTTTCTACTAAAGGGTGTTGACTCTTTATTCTTCTCCACTGAGCTGAGTGAGACCTCATCCAAGAAGTCTTGCTTAAATGCCTGGAAGACCCTTCCCTGTGCTCGCAGGAATCCTGCATGTGGTGGTCCTTTCTTACAATTTCCATTGGTATTTTGAAGTTATCTGTTTATTTCTCTACTTTGGGAGGTCATAAAAACCTCAAGGTAAGAAGTAGATATTATCCATATGTGTACCCCTGACTTCTGGCTCTTAAAATGTACTTAATCAATATTTACTGAAACTCTTAGAACCATGTCGTATATTCTCTCCCAAAGAGTGATTGCATATCTCTCTTTTTTAAACTTTTTTTTCTTTGAGTATAGTTGACACACAGTGTTACCTTAGTTTCAGGTGTACAACACAGTGATTCAACATCTCTATTCATTATGCTATGCTCACCACAAGTGTAGCTGTCATTTGTCACCATCCAACGCTATCACAGTATTATTGGCTATATTCTCTATGCCATACCTTTCAGCTCCATCGCTTATTCATTCCATAATTGGCTGTTTCTCCCACTCCTCTTCACTCATTTTGTCCATTCCCTCATCTCCCTCCCCTCTGGCAAACATCAGTTCATTCTCTGTATTTATGGGTCTGTTTCTGTTTTTTGTTTGTTTACTCATTAGTTTTGTTTTTTAGATTCCACATATAAATGAAATTATATGGTATTTGTCTTTCTCCATCTGACTTATTTCACTTAGCATAATACTCTCTATTTCCATCCATGTTGTTGCAAACAGCAAGATTATCCCTTTATTTTTTTAAAGATTATTTATTTATTTATTCAACAGAGACAGAGACAGCCAGCGAGAGAGGGAACACAAGCAGGGGGAGTGGGAGAGGAAGAAGCAGGCTCATAGCGGAGGAGCCTGATGTGCGGCTCGATCCCATAACGTCCGGATCACGCCCTGAGCCGAAGGCAGACGCTTAACCGCTGTGCCACCCAGGCGCCCCATGATTATCCCTTTTTTTATGGCTGCAAATAGCAAGATCTCATCTTCTTTTTGTATGTATATATATCCCACATCTTGTTTACCCATTTATCTATTGATGAACACTTAGGTTTCTTCCATATCTTGGCTATTGTAAATAATGTTGCAATAAACATAAGGGTATATGTACCTTTTTGAGTTCATGTTTTCATATTCTTTGGGTTAATTGGAATTATTGGATCATATAGCATCTCTATTTTTTTTTTTTTTTTTTTTTTTTAGGAAACTCCATACTGTTTTCCACAGTGGCTGTACCAATTTACATTCCCACCAGCAGTGTACAAGGATTCCTTTTTCTCCACATCCTTGCCAACACTTGTTATTTCTTGTCATTTTTATTTTAGCCATCCTGACAGGGGCAAGGTGATATTTCATCGTGGTTTTGATTTACATTTCACTGATGATCAGTGATGTTGAGCATCTTTTCATGTGTCTGCTGGCCATCTGTATGTTTTCTTTGGAAAAATATCTATTCAGATTCTCTGCCCATTTTTTAATCAGATTGTTGTTTTTCGGTTGTTTTTTTTTCCTTTGGTGTTGAGTTGTTTAAGTTTGCAAAAATCTCCTCCCCTTCAGTAGGTTGCTTTTTCGTTTTGTTGATGGTTTCCTTTGCTGGGCAAAAGCTTTTTATTTTGATTATATATCTCTTTTCTCTATACTGAATACAACACAAGAAAACAAGAGAACGAACAAGGGTACAATGTTTTTACTTCCAAATGTTTAATGCAACCAACATAAATGTGCTGGCTTTTCTTATGCTTTGAGTATAACATCTACACATTTATCATTTCTACTTGAAAGCCACAACTTGTAGAATAATTGTTTCATGATTTGGTATATTTTGAGGAACACAAGACAGTCATAATGAGCAACATAATACTTGAGAACTGCTTGGATTCTGTACCAATTTTTCTGAGTGAATAAAATCATAAAAGCTTTTTATGATCTATCCTGAGCCTGATCCCTCTAAGGTGAAGCTGTTGTCTCCAGTTACATCAAACTACTCTGTGCTCTCTGAATATGTCATCTTTGCCCACTTCTTTGGATCCTGACTCTTTTTCTCCTGTTGTCTGAGTTGTTCCCTATACTCACCCTTTACTCAGCTTTTTACTTGGTAAGCTTCTAGTTATCTTTCAAGGCACAACTAGGGTATTACATCTAGTGCCAAACCTTCTTTGATCCACTATGCAAAGTTGCCCCACTTATTAAATTCTTGTAGCATGGTGTTCATATTTTTACTGTTGCGCAATTCCATCGTATCTTCATTATTTATTTCATTGCATGTCTTTCATATTGTGTAAGAAACTCTTCATACATGTTTTTAGCCCACATCTCAGCATAAAGCACATTCCCATAAATGTTTATTAAATCCAAGAATGAATAAAAGTTATATCTTAACTTGTTAAAACAGCTGCACTAAATCTTTTTACATCAAAATATATTTTATTTATCCCAAGGGAAAGAAAATATTTAAAATAAACTCTTCCAATCATATAATAAAATGTGCTAGGTATGTATGGTTGTTTTTCTTATTCGAATCAGTGCATCAACATTAATAAGCCTAGTTTAATTTTCCAGGATGTTCATATTAATTATATGACTGTTTTTATTTTCATTTGGTAAGAGGATACAGGTGAAAGTGTTCGAACAAGCACTGTCAGAGATTCAATTAAATATTTGAACGGTGTATTTTTAGTACAAATAGCTTCCATTTTATTTTTCTCTGCAGACTAGAATATTTTCCCATAATAGAAAAGTTACTTATTTTATATGAGGCTATTTATAAATTATTGAAGATTAAAAATTGACTGTCAGCGGAAAAGAACAGAAACCTGTGAGCTAAATACAGCTATGATGTCCCCTAATCTCAGCACCACATCATTTTTATTGCCTTATAATCTTTTGTATGTAATTAGTTATGATAAGAAGAAAAATTAATTTTATGTAGCAGTTTACTCTTCTGAAGATGGAAGAAGGAAAAGTAGATTTATTTATTTTTTAAATAGAATTATATGTTGTAAAAAGTTTGATAATTATTTAGAAAACATATTTAATTAGCAATAATATAAATGCTTCTGGTAAAAATTGTAATCCACTAAAATTGTGAATTAAATAATTCTAAATTTCAAAACTCAAGAAGTATAAATTAAAAATTGGTACATATCATGAGCAAAGTGGGGCTTTATTTCTTTTATAAAAATCTTTACAGGTGCATTCTGTTTTAAAAGGCTAATATTGGTAGACAGAAATGTATATGGGAATTTCTATAAGATTATTTATCCCTCAAGGGAAAGTCACTTACATTCCAAAATGGGGGTAGGGCACGGGACCTGTCAAAGAGATTAATCAATTTTTTAAAAAACAATCACAAGATCCTAAAAGAGTAATCTAGCTTATTCCACTGTCTGTTAGACTTCTCAGGCCAAATTCACACCCTGCATACTCACACAACTCCCACTGAAGCTAAGTGGAGGACAGAGATTGATCTATGCTGTCTGACATTAACCTTGGACATCATTTAATAAAAAGCAAAGCTTTCCTGTTCTAACTGGGTCACAATTAGTCTGGCTCCTCAGAGTCCACAAAATCAGTCTTCTGTGGTCACAAAAAACTAATTTTAAAATGGAATCTATTTCATTAGAATTGCTTGCAGTGAAGACAATACAAAATAGAAAGTTTTGTTTATGAAGATTTGCATTTTTCATTAGAATTCTAATATTTAAAAGAATATAGTCGCAGTAATCAAAATGCCATTCTCTTCTTTTTCTGTCCTTTGCTTATCCATCAGAAGTTGGAATGCATTCGAAATTAACAGAATTGAGGGAGATTTAGAGATCAATGTGACTTAAAAGAGGACTAAGTCTAAATGAAACCCAGATAATTGTTTATCTCTTGTCAAAAACCTTCCTTCCTTCCCTGAGGAAGATTACAGAATTCACATAAATATGTTAGCAACATGTAAAAGTGGGAGGTTTAGATCAGAGCTTAAATAATTAGCAAATATAAAAAGCTTGACAATAAAGTGAGGAAAAACCAAATTTGAGTTACCTAAGAGCACAACTAAATTTCTCATATCTGAAAAATCAATCACATTCTAACTTAAGAGTTAGCTAAAATATGGTATTCTCTTGTTGGACCCTTCTTTTCCCCCTCATAGCTTATATTTCTTCAGAGCACTCATCATCACCTGATATACTATACTTATCTATTTAGTTTCTATTTCTTCTATAAGTTAGGAATTTTTGTCTTCTGTGTTCACAGTCCTAGCTCAAATGTCTAGCATAGTGCTTATCATAAAATAAGCACACAAAAAATCATTATTGAAATAAACAATTAACTAATTAATTAATTTAAAAATACATTGAGAGTAACATTACCAAGACAACATCATAGATTATTCCCCTTCAAAGAAGAATAACCAGCAGATATTCAAGAAAGCTGAGACATAGCCCCTCTGCTGTGAAGAATATCTTCAGGCCTTATCTGATCAGAAGGGCTGGAGACAGCTCCTGGAATCTGTGCAGTCCAGTGGCACTTGAGTTGAGAGGTGAGTGGGTAGAGCTGATAGTTTGCAGAACAAAGCCAGTGGCCTTTTGGTCAGAGAACTTGGGGTGCAAGTCAGCTTGAGTTAGCCAACAAACACAGATCTTTATCATCTTTAGAGCTGTTTCTCCCCTCGCACCTGTGCAGTGAATCTAATTCATGGCCCTCTTCATCACTGAATATAGCCTTCAGGCTGTCCAATCAGAAAAACTGACCACAGCACCCTGGAAGCTGTATAATCCATTCAATGGCCCTACATACAGTGACACTTAAACAGAGAACAAAACCCATGTATTCCCCTGTCTGCAGAGCACACCCTGTGGCTTCACACAACCAGGGAGGTTAGTGCACACTCTGATCTGATTCAAGTACCCAACCAGTGAGCTGTACAGACCCTGAGTCCCATCCTGATGCTCTCCTAGGGCAGGGAAGCTAACTCACAGCCTCATTTACTACTGAATATAGTACCCAGTCCTGACTAGTAAATCTGACCAGAGAATCCAGGCAAATGTGGGGTTCATCCTCTAGACTCACTAGGAAAGAAAACCAAGCCACTAGTCCTATCCAACTGCTCTCAGTCAGGGGCACATCCCCCAATCTCCATCTCAGAGCTCAACAGTTGCCTCATTCAAAAGCAGACCGTAAGAGCACACCCCCAACTGCCCAAGGTTATTAACAGCAGATACACCAAGAAACCCAAATTGAGTTGACTGGTGAAGAACTGTCTTTGCCAAAGCTCACCTATAAAGTCTGAAAGAGGTACCTAATTACTCAAATGTGCAAATACAAACAGAAGGAATTAGGGATCATGAAAAATCAAGTAATTATTATAATACTAAAGGAAACTAATAAAGTTCCAATAACCGATCCTGAAGAAATGGAGATCTATGAACTGTCAAAGAATTCAGAATAATCCCCTTAATAAGTTTAGTGAACTACAAAAAACAAAAACAAAAAAACACACAGACAGATGACTAAACAAAACTAAGAAAAGAGTTCATGAGCAAAATGAGAACATTGACAAGGCAATGGGAACCATCAAAAAACAAAACAAAACAGAAATCCTAGAGGTGAAAAATATAACTAAACTGAAGAATTCTATAAAGAGTTTCAAAAGTATACCTGACCATACAGAAGAAATGATCAGTGACCTAGAGGATAAGCCACTGGAAATTACCCAGTCAGAAGAGCAAAAAGAAAATTAAATTACACAATGAAAAGAAACAATATTTGCATTATGGGAATTCCAGAAAGAGAAGAAAAAGAGAAAGGAACAGAAAGTATATTTAAAGCAATAGTGACTAAAATTTCCCAAACCCGGGAAGAGAAATTGACATTCAAACCATGAGGCAAAAAGTAGCCCAAACACATTGACCCTGAAGATGGCTACATTGAGGCACATACAATTAAATTGATAGAAATTCAAGGATAAAGAAAGAAATTTAAAAACAGCAAGAGAAAGGAAAGCAGTTACATACAAAGAAACCCCCATACGATTATGGGCCTTCAAGTCATGAGAGAAAGGGATGGCATATTCAAAATACTGAAAGAAGATCATCGTCATCCAAGAATTCTATACCTGGCAAATCTGTCCTTCAGTAATGAAGGAGGGATAAAAACTTTCCCAAACAAACAAAACCTGAGAGAGTTCATTACTGCCACACCTGGCTTATGAGAAATGCTAAAGGGTGTTCTTTGAGTGTAACTAAAACAACACTAATTAACATCATAAAAACATATAAAAGTAGTGTATATATCACTAGTAATTGTAAATATACAGTCATAATTAGATTCTGCAATATGGTAATAGTAGTTTATAATTCACTTACGACTCAAACTCGAAAGTTAAAAAAAGAACACAATAAAAATAACCATGACTACAATAATCTGTTACTAGTTACACAATACAAAAAAAAACCTAAAATGTGAGGGAATGGAGAAGTAAAAGTGTAAAGTTTATGAATTGTTCTGAAGTTGTTACCAGTTTAAAATAGGGTGTTATAAATTTAAGATGTTTTATATAAGCCTCATGGTAGCCACAAGGGAAAATCCAATAGTAATTATGCAAAAGAACAAGGTAAAGGAGTCCAAGCATACTGATACCAAAAGACATCAGAACACATACAAAATTAAAATAGCAGGATAAGAAACAAGAAATAATGGATCGAGAAAATAACCAGAAAACAATTAACAAAATGGCAATTGTAAGTTCTTACCTATTTATAATTACTTTAAATGTAAATGGATTAAGTTCTCCAATTAAAAGACATAGAATGACTGAATGGATAAAAAGCAAAAGAAAAACAAAACAAAACAACAACAACAGCAACAAAAAACCAGATCAATAACACGCTGCCTACAAGAGATTCATTTTAGTCTTAAAGATTCATATAGACTGGGAGAGAAAAAGATATTTTCTGCAAATGGTAACTCAAAAAAAGCAGAGGTAGCTATATTTATATATCAGACAAAATAGACTTTAAGCTAAAAAGAGTGAAAAGATATAAAGAAGGTCATTATATAATGAAAAAGAGTTCAATACATCAAGAAGTTACAGCAATTGTAAATATGTGCCAAACTTTATAGCATCTGAGTATATAAAGCAAAAACTAACAGAGCTAAAAGGAAAAATAAACCATAATACAATAATAGTTAGAGACTTTAATACCCCACTCTCAACAATGAATAGATAATCCAGGCAGAATCAATAAGGAAAAAGCAGCATTGAACAACACTATAGACCAAATAGACCTAACAGACATATATAGAACATTCTATCCAACAACAGAACACACATTCTTCTCAAGTGTACATGGAACATTTTCTAGGATAGAACCTATGTCAGGTAACAAAACAAGTCTTAGCAAATTCAAGATTTAAAGGATACCAAGTATCCTCTCTAACTACAATGGCAAAAACCTAAAAACTAATAAGAGGAAAACTGGAAAATTCATGAACACATGGAAATTAAACAACAATAAATAAATGGGTCAAAAAGGATTAAAGAGGAAATAAAAAAGTTTCTTGAGACAAGTGAAATGGAAACACAACACACCAGAACTTTTGGGATGCAGCAAAAGCAGTTACAAGATGGAAGTTGATAGCAATAAATGCCTACATTAAGAGGCAAAAAAATGATCCTAAATAAATAACCTAACTCTAAACCTTAAGAAACTAGAAAAAGACAAACTGAGCCCAAAGTTAGCAGAAGAAAGGAAATAGTAAAGATTAGAGCAGAAATAAATGAAATGGAGAATAGAAAAACAATAGAAAAGATTAACTGAACTAAAAGTTGTTTCTTTGAAAAGATAAAATTAACAAATCCTTGGCTGACTAACCAAGAAAAAAAGAGGAGGGACTCAAATCAACAAAAGTATGAATGAAAAAGGAGACATTATAAACTGATGACACAGAAATTTAAATGATTATAAAAGGCTACTATGAACAACTCTACACCAACAAACTATATAACCTAGAAGAAATGGAAGCATGCTTAGAAACATACAACTTGTCAAGACTGAATCAGGAAGAAATAGAAAATCTGAACAGACAAATCATGAGCAAGGAGCTTGAATGAGTCATCAAAATTCTCCCAAAAAAGAAAGGTCAGGACAAAATGGCTTCACTAGTGAATTTTACCAAACATTTAATGAAGAATTAATATCAATCCTCAAACTCTTCCAAAAATTGAAAAGGATGAAACACTCCTAAACTCATTTTATAAGGCCAGTATTATTCTGATATGAAAACCAGAAAAGGATATTACTAGGAAAGAAAACCACATGACAATACCACTAATGAATATAGGTGCAAAGAGTCTCAATAAAATACTAGCAAAGCAAATTCAACAGCACATTTAAAGGATCATTCACCATGATCAAGTGGGATTTATCCCTGGGATGCAAGGATGCTTCAACACATGCAAATCAACCAGTGTGATACATCACATTAATAGAATGAAAGAAAAAAAATCATATGGTCTCCCCAATAGACAAGAAAAAGCATTTCACAGAAGTCAGTGTCCATTCATCATAAAAACTTAACAAATCAGGCATAGAAAGAACATATGTCAACATAATAAATGTCATATATGACAAGCCCACAGTTAACATCATGTTTAATGATGAAAGTTTTGAAAGCTTTTCCTCTAAGATAAGGTATAAGACGAGGGTGTCCATCCTCACCGCTCTTATTGAACACGATACTAGAAGCCTTAGCTCCTACAATAAGGCAAGAAAAAATAATAATAAAAGGTATCAGAACTGGAAAAGAAGAAGTAAAATTGTCCTCATTTGTAGGTAGCATAATTATATGTGAAGAAAATCCTGAAGACTCAACCTAAAACGTTAGATCTAATGAATGAATTCAGGGAAGTTTCAGGATACAAAAGTAACATACAAAAATCAGTAGCACTTCTATACACTAACAAATTGATCCCATTTACAATAGCTTCAAAAACAATAAAGTAGTTAAGAAAAAGTAAGGAGGTGAAAGATCTCTACTCTGAAAACTATAAGACACAAAGAAATGGAAAGGTATACCGTGTTTATGGTTGGAAAAATTAATATTATTAAAATGTCGGCACTACAAAAGCCATCTACAGATTCAATGCAATCCTTATCAAGATTCCAATGACTTTTTTTTTTTTTACAGAAGTCGAAAAACACTCCTAAAATTGATATGGTATCACAAAAGACCCAGAATAGTCAAAGAAATCCTGAGAAAGAAGAACAAAGCAGGAAGCATCACACTTCCTGAGTTTAAGCTATCCTATAGAGTTATAGTCATCAAAGCAGTATGGTACTAGCAGAAAAATAGAGGAAAGACTAATAGAACAGAATCAAAAGCCCTGAAATAAACCCAAGCGTATCTGGTCAACTAATATTTGACAAGGAAGCCAAGAATACTCAGTGGAAAAAAGAGTCTATTCAATAAATAGTGCCGGAATGGTTGGATATCCACCTGGAAAACAATGAAACTGGACACATCTTACATACTCACAAAAATTAACTCAAAGTGAATTAAAGACTTGAATGTAAACCCTGAAAAATAAAACTCCTATAAGAAGACATAGGAATAAAGCTCCTTGACATGGGTCTTGATAATGATTTTTTGGGTATACATCTAAAGCACAAGTAACAAAATAAGAAATTAACAAGTCAGACTACATCAAACTAAAAAATTTCTACACAGGAAAAGAAACTATCAACAAGGTGAAAAAAAACCCTATGTAGTGGAAAATTATGTTTGGAAACCACATACCTGCTAAGGGGTTAATATCCAAAATAAAAAAGAACTCTTAAACTCAGTAGCAAAAAAAGAAAAGAACAAAAAAAGAATAACCCAATTAGAAAATGGGCAAATGACCCGAATAGACATTTCTCCAAAAAGATATACAAAAGGTCAACACTCACATGAAAAATGCTCAACATTACTAGTTGGACCTTGAAGGCTTTATGTTAAGTGAAATAAATCATGCAGAGAGAGACAAATTCTTATGATTTCATTTTTATGTGGAATCTAAAACAAACAAACAAACAAAAACCCCAACTCATTGAAAAAGAAACCAGACTTACCAGAGGCACAGGGTAGAGTGAGGAAGGTGGTCAAAAAATGCAAGCTTCTGCTTATAAGACAGAGAAGTACCAGGGATATAATATACCCCAAAATGACTACAGCTAACCCTGCTGTAGGATACACAGGAAAAGTTTTCAAGAAAGTAAATACTATGAGTTCTCATCACAAGAGCTTTTTCTCCCCCTTTTTTCTTTTCTTCTTTCTTTTCTTTTTATTGTATCTATATGAGAAGATGATGTTGGCTGAACCTATCATGGTAGTCATTTCACAATATGTATTGAATATACATATTCAATCACAAAATGAATATATGTAAATCAAACCATCACGTTGTATGCTTTAAACTTGCACAGTGATGTATGTCAATTATTTCTCGATAAAATAGAGGAGAAAATAGAAAATGCATATAATTGTCTCACGAGACTATTTTTATGTGATAGGTATATATTCAAAATATGAAAACACATTCTACCTTTCGATTTCTAGCCAAGATACAGTCATAAGATTAAGGACATTTGGGAAAGAG